>NW_020956010.1:194794-341155 GCF_003031625.1 Empidonax traillii
CCATCCCATCCCATCCCATCCCATCCCATCCCATCCCATCCCATCCCATCCCATCCCATCCCGGGGCGTGGGCTCTGGCTGTGCAGGCTGTGTATGGCCCCCACCCGCCCCCACATCGCCCGGGCTTCGTGTTTGAGCCCCCGTGGCACCCCCGACCCCCTGCGACACCCGCGCAGCGTGGGAGTGGACACCGCAAGCCGCTGCCTCCCTCTTGTGGGCGAATTTGGGGAAGGACGCGGGGCGGGGTGTGTGTGGGGGGGGGGAGAACCCGGGAAGCCCCTGGCAAGGCTGGCACCTACAAAAACACCCCTCTCGTCTCACCAGGCAGGGAACGCCCACCGGGCATCCCGTGCTCCCTCCAGCTTCTGGGAAAACAAAGCTGCTGATCCCCCCCCAAAGGCTCATCCAACCTCACACAGACCCCCGTGGTGGGCTAACACAGCCAGATCGTGCTCTCTGCAGGTTCAGAGACTGGGACTGAGGTAAAGGAGGGGAGCAAAGGACCTGTAGTGGTGCTGGAACCACAGTCTTGGCCACCTGTAACAGCCTGTCTGACTCGGGCTGGGGAGGAGTTGGCTCCACCACAGGCAGAGGAAGATCATAGAGTGTCTTGAGCTGGAAGGGACCTACAGGGATCATCCAGTCTAACCTCTGGCCCTGCACAAACACCCCAAAAATCCCACCCTATCCCTCAGAGCATTGTCCAAACCCTCCTGGAGCCCTGGAGAGCTTGTTCAGTGCCCAACCACCCTCTGGGGGGAAGGACCTTTTCCTAATCTCCAGCCTAAATCTCCCCTGACACAAATTCATACCATTGCCTTGGGTCCTCACACTGCTCACCAGAGAGCAGAGCTCAGCACCTGCCCCTCAGGAGGAAGCTGTGGACACCTTCAGTAGACCCATAAGATGGTCAGTGTTGGCTGGAGAGCAGGAGAAGACACCAGCCTGTCCACTGCAATAACCACAGAGCATCTGGCAGCACACAGCAGTGAAGAGCAGAGCAGCATCTCCACAGGACCCACTGGCTGCTCAGGTCTTGTGGTTCCCTGTCTGGAAACTCAGGTTGCCCCAAGCCCTGGGAGCTTCCAAGCCTTTACAGGCCACCTGAGTCCCCACAAAGAACTGGAAGGGAATGGAGGGCCGAGGGAGCTGTTAAAATCCCCTTCATGGGCATGATGGGTGGCAGGAAAATCCCAGCTGCTCCCAGAGATGCTGAGATAGCCCCAAGGGATGTTTTAGGAGGCCTGAAGATGAAAAGAAAAAGGCTGAAAAGAAATAGTCGGGGGAACTGAGCAAAAATATGCAAACTTAGCTAAGAGCTGCAAGGAAATGATAAAGGCCAGGGAGAAACAGAAAAATAACACTGCCAAGAGGGCTACTGGGAATAAGAAGGAATTTTGCAAATTGCAGCAAAGGGAAAGCAAATACAGTGTGAGTCAGCCCATTAATAAATGAGAAGGGAATGCAAATTAATGAGAATTCAGAAGCAGCTGAGGTACTGACCTGCTTTCAGATTTTCTATTTCATTCCCAACCAAACCGAGTTTTGGGAGGTGTTAACCCTTTCCTCTGCACTCTGCAGAGCTGGGCATGGCACTGTTGGTGCAGAAAGTCTGGGAACCTGTGGCACTGGAGTTCAAACTCCTTCATGCACTTGTGTAAAACCTCGTCCCAGCTGAGTCAGGAAAGTCTGGGATGGACCCCTCAGCCACCCTGTGTTGCTCCCACCAGGCACCCTTCCCCTGCAAGCCCTCGTTCCCATCCTCAGGCTCACACAAGAGCCTGGGGATGATCTTCTCTCCCACACACCCCACACCTCCCCTTCATTCTCCCACTCTGTTTATTTTGTCTATTGATCCTATTTGATTTGAAACGGTTTTGAAAAGCTCTATCCCAGCCAGCCACAGTTGAGAGCAGTTCCTCTTTCCAATCCTGCTGAGAGCTGTGGATGTTAGCCAGTATAAACCAGTACAGCTCCATTAGAGCCAGCAGGGGGTTCTCTGATGTACCAGCACCCTCTGGACAAAAGCAGAGAGGGTCAAAGCACTTGTTGTTGATAACACAGATCAGTGGGATGTGTGCTCCATTCATCACTGCCTCCTTGGGACATCCCAGCACAACCTCTCTGCTGAGTGCCAGCAGCTTGTTTTGTGGATCAGCTCCTGTTTGATGACGTCTTCATTGATCTTTGCCACTTCCAACCTCTCAGTTCCTCATTTCCAAACTAATCTTCCTCACTCCAGGATCCACCAGCAAGTGCCTCAGTCTGAACTTTCCCCTCCTGTTCCCAGCAACACTTACCCCTTTGCAGGGTAAGGTCCTGCAGCTTCTGAGTCACGCTGATCTTTTGTCCTTCACAGCATCCCAAAGACCCTGCACAACAATCATCCTGCCAGGAGACACTTCAGGACTTTCACGTCCTGATTTTGCAAGGAGAAGCCTGTTTCCAGAAGCAGCAGAATCAGGGAAGCCTGTAGTTAAAGTTGTTCTGGCCTCTGACAGATGTTCACTGTCCTGGCTGCAGTTTCCCAGGCTGGATGCCTGTGTGCTCTGAGTAGCTGAAGAGCACTGAAGTTAAACCAGCAGTGCTGTCAGTCAGGGAATGAAAACCTGGCTTTGGAAACCACTGGAGTGCCCTGCAAATGATGCAAGAGTCAGAGACTGCCACTGAGATGTACATGGACTTCTGTGGGATTTTTTTTTTTCTCTTTTACCTTGTCTGAGTCCTTAAATAAATGTGCATTTGCCTCCCAAAGAACCTGGGACGGGTTGTATTTATCTCCTGAAGAACATGGAACTTGCACTTTCAAATGCCTTTTATAACTCCCTCTCCTATCCTCTCCAAACTGGAATAGGGGCAGGTAAATGGTCACACACCTTCTCTGAGGGTGTCTCTTGTCAGGTCCATCTTTACAAGCTCTTGATCTGCTGTTGGAATTGGTTGCCACTGGCTGAAGCCCTTCTCCACAGTCTGAGCTCCAAGCAAATACTAAATGCCAAGGATCATGATCCAAAGGGGCAGAGAGGAATAAGATAAGGACATTGAACTCAGCCCTCCACTCTGCACTCGGTTTCTCCAGTCCAAAGTACCCAGGAGGGTGCTATGATAACTCCTCCCCAAAGTTTGGCTCTCCTGGATGTCCTGCCTCAGCTCCCCATCACCTCAGCATCAAAGATCTCCCTGTGCTGAGCAGAGGACAGCTCCAAGGACTGCTGTTCTCCCTGCTGATCCCTTCACCTCCCTCCCTTCCTCGCTGAGTTTCCACTCAGGCTTCCTGCAAAAGTGTCTCTGATGGTACCAGTGGGGCAGTGGATGCAGCTACCTGGTGTAGAAGAGTTAAGAGATCCCCTTGGGGGTCAAACTGGCCGAATTTGGGCAGTCCCTTTGGTGTATCTGGGCGAGGTCAAGGCTCTGTGTGTGCAGCCGAGTCCCCACGAGTGGAGCCTGCCTGGGCCGTGCACTTGGATCTCGTAGTTTTAACCTGACCTCCTCTTGACCTTAATGTCTGCAGCTACAACTGGAGCCTGAGAGCCAAAAGCCTCCCAGAAAGCAGAGCTGTGGTTCCAGTAAGCCATTCCAAAGTGTTTCCAAACAGCTCTTACAACCTGCGCTGTCAGTTCAGAGCCAGCCAAGCATCCCTGCCCTGGTGTCAGGCCAAGAAGACACAGAGCAGGAGGGGCAGGACATGAATGCAGAGCCTCAGAGAAGCCAGAGGACCTGCTTAGTTAGCAGGGACTCATTAAGGTTGGAAGGCTCTCTGAGATCATTGAGTCCACCACCGTGCTCACCTCTAGACCCTGTCCCTAAGTACCACAACTACCCTTTTTCTGAACACTTACAGGGATGGTGACTCCACCACTGCCCTGGGCAGCCTGTTCCAATGCCTGGCCACCCTTTCACCCTTTTTTCTAACATCCAATCTAACACTGCCCTGCTGCAGCTTGAGGCTGTTTCCTCTTGTCCTGCTTGTTAAGTGGGAGAAGAGACCAGCCCCCATCTGACTCCCCCCTCCTGCCAGGGAGTTTTAGAGAGTGAGAAGGACCCCCCTGAGTCTCCTTTTCTCCAGGCTGAGCCCCCACAGCTCCCTCAGCTGCTCCTGGTGCTCCAGACCCTTTCCCAGGTCTCGATCTGCTTGGTCCCTTGTGTTCCTTTGGGGTTTGCCTTACAGCAGGGAACATCTCCATCCATCCATCCATCCATCCATCCATCCATCCATCCATCCATCCATCCCTTTCCCTTGTGCATTTCCCTGTGTACCCACGTTAAAATCTCCCTGCCCTTCCCAAGAATGCACTTGGCCCTCACTCCTGTAAAGCCCTTTAGAAAGGTGCCCCAGAAGTGGCTTTTTAATGAACAAGATGCAGGAGCAGAGTTAAGCTGTGGAGCAGATGATGGCTTTTCCTTTGCTCACATCACCTTCCACCCCAGCCATAGCCAAGCTAGACACAGAGCACAGTTAGACCTCAAAATAGCCTGAAATTGGCTTAAGCCACTTGCAATCTTGTTTAAATATTACATTTGTTAATTTGGTTTACAGGCCTTCTGCTTTTGGGGTGCTTAAACCGCTTTCAGAACAGTCTGTCAACCTTTTTTTCCTCTGTAACTGGGAGGATTAGAAAAGGATTTTTATTTGAAATGAAGCCCAAGAGTCATAGGTATTCACAAGACTGGCAATCTCAGGTTATTGGGGAAACAAATCCTGGCTGGAATCATGTGCATTGGCACACTCAACACCCATGTGTGCTCAGGCTCAGGGGTTTGTGTGAGGTCCCAGATGTGTTCTGGCACCTACAGGATTGCCAAAGAGGGGAGACAATTTGACTGTCTTTAAACACATCAGGCTCCAGAAATCATGACATTGGCTTAATAATCATGATTCTGTAATAGATGCTTTTTTATTTGTCTGCAGCAGCCTTAGCTTTAACAAAAATACAGATTTTAGAGTGACTCTCACTGCTATCACCCAGGAAGGCAGCCACAGCTCCATTCTTGAGTTTTAACAGTTTTTTAGACCCTCTAGAAAATTTTGTTTTCGGGTGAAAACCTTCCAGTTTTGTCATATCTACTGTCATTGATGTTTCTCCTCAATGTTAATGCAAAATAGCTCTGGACAAAACTAATTTTATCCCATTCTGCTCATTTTTTTCCCCCATTTTCCCTCTCTAAGGAGTGGGGTGCAGTTGTCCGACCCAGTTGCACACCCACCCAGGACCCCTCAGATGTCACCCAGGGACATCTCAGCGTGGCCAGGGGCACATCTTGCTCTTCCATTCTCCGAAATCACGCTGTGGCATTTGAGGAATGGCTGTAAAACTGCAGCTGAACACCCAGCCCAGCTCAAAAAGCGCCCAGGGGACAGGATGTAACCGAGACCTGGGCTCTGCCTGCCCTGCTCCTGCACTGTCACAGGTGGGTCTCACAGCAAGCCCGGGTGTTAAAGCAGTGTTTCCTATTATAAAACACTGTTTTCAGTTACTTACATTTCACCAGACTTTAACTGCTGGGCAATTTTCCACCTCAGCCAGCTCCAGAGCTGCCTGCCTTTATAGCCACTGGAGGGAAAGAGGGGCTTCTAGGGGGAAAAAAAAAAAAATCACACCATCCTGAGTTTCTTGGCATTTAGTGACAGAAGGTGCCTGCACTCTCTCTCTCATGGATACCTGGTCTCTGCAGGTGATTCAATTCATCCCACCCCCAGTTTGGGTTGTGTTGTCTGAAGGCAAACCTAGGCCAGAAAGGCTGACCAAGGAGAAGTAGTGCAGATTTGAATGCCAGGGCTGGCACTGAGATTTACCAGGTGGAGAAGGGCCAAGACCAGAAAAAATTACTTGGGAAACCGCCTGAAGCCACCACAAGCACCTCTCTTCTTCCACCCATGGAGTGCAGAACAGGGAACAGTCACGGGGGGGACTGGAGACCCAGCACAGCAGCACCGAGTGGAAGGGAAACACCAGGAGAAAAAACCACCTCGCTGCAGGAGATAGTGAAGAAATGGGACCAATTCAAGTCCTAGTTCTCACCAAAAACATCACTGTCTCAGCCAGGTTGGGCTGCTCAGGTAAACAAACCTCACCAATGAGCTAAAAGCAAAGGCAGGTCTCTGAAATCAGCATTCCCCTGCTCCTGGGTGAGGTGCTGGCGGTGGGAATCAGCGGCGGTCCGCTGATGGGAAGGGGTGGCAAGGCTTCTGCAGGTGGGTTTTGAGGTCGGGAAGGTACCTGATGAACTCTGTACTTCGGACCAGCGCGGCTAGATGGCACTGTGTACTCTTCCAGGAGTGGCACATCCCACCACACACAGCTCCCGTGCCCAGGAATTTAATATCCCGAGTGTTTTCGGTTGCTGTTGAAGCTCTCCTCTGAGAGGCAGCTTATCTGAGGGATGGCGTGGGCTGTTGGGAGTTTTGTCATGGCCAGGGCGCAGGTGACCTTCTCAGGGAGGGAAAGTCTGGCAGAATTTTCTGCTTCAGGGTTATTTTCGAAAAGGCAAGTGTGTGTTTGAAGCGAGGAAAAAAAAAATGCCATTTCCTGACAACCACAAACAGCAGAGACAGGGCTTGAAGAGTCAGGCCTAGAGTGGACTCATGCCAATGTGGAGAGCCTCATGTTCAGGTGCTGTTTATCCACACCCCAGGAGGAAGATGAATGAGGGACTCCCAAGGGTCCCTCCCTATACAACAGAGCACTGGGACGTGGTGTCCCCATGCTGTTGTGTCAGTACTGGTGTGGAAGGCAGGGACCAAGATTTGGGGCTGCAAAACTCTGAGAGACACATCTCAGCTTCCTCTCCTGTAGCAAAGTTGGACACACTGGAGACACACCAGCTCTGCCCAGTGGAGAGCCAGTAAGGAGCCCACTGAAATCTTCAGCCACCCTGAAAGACATTTGGTCACCCAGGCAGTACAAAGAGTTTAGAAGAAGAGGGGGAAGGGCATTAGATACGAATGAAGGAGTGGGTGAGCAGGGTCAGGCAGCACACAAGAGGATCACAAAGCCCTGACATGGCTTTTCAGCCTCTCAAAATTTATTTGGGGGGGGTCGATCCGAGACGACAAGCCAGAAGCAACCTTTACAAAAGGCAGAGCAGTCTGGCCCCTCTCTCCCCGTTTCCCCCCAGCTGGTGGACTCAAGCTGGGAGTCTGGAAGACACCACCAGGCCGTGGTCCCCCAGCTGGGAGCCCGCCATCCCTCGCTCGGCGTCTGCACAGGAGTCGGGAGAGTTTAACGTCTCAGGAGCCAGGCTCCCATGTTCTCCTCTTGCTACCAGCTGGTCAGGCGGGCTGCCAAGGGTATGCTGGCAGGAAACTGGGCAGTTTTCCATCAGGATTTCATCCGCAGTGACGGATCTCCGGGGAATATTTCCGTCCTGATGAATCAGCAGTCTCTGGTGGGAGATGTGGGCTGCCCGCCGGAGGGGTTAACGTCCAGCACTCGGGAAAGGTGCGAGTCCCCACATCAGGCAGGTGTCAGCTAATCCAATCCCCCCCCCAGATCCATCCCCCACTGGAGGCCTCTCCCTAATCTGTTACAGTCTGCGTTTGCCCCGGGGCCGCGGATCTGATATCCCTTACGAGCAGGGTGTCAGCATTAACTGTTATGATTCTGGATGTTCTTGTTAGCCATGCAAATGTCCAACCCCGGGCTGGAAGAATCTCGCTTCGCTTTTCGGCTTCAAGCAACATCCTGTGGCGAATTGCTGCGTGTGGAGACGCTCCTGTTCGTCATCCCTGGCCGCCACCTGTTCATCTCGCCGCGTTCCTGGGTTATCCCACCCGGGGTTATCCCACCCTAACCCTCTGCACAGCCCTCCCTTGCCCCGCTCCCTGCCCGGCACCGCGAAATTTGGGCACTGGCCCCTTTACTGCAAAAATCTGTCTTTTAATGGGGGAGCTCGGAAAAGTGCAGTGGGACGTTGATTCCCTTCCCAAATCGCCCTGGTGAGACGCTCGACTGTTTGCATCTGCTGGTGTCCATGGGAAGCACTTCCAGGGGGAAAACCCATCCCACGCGAATCAGGGCTGCACGCTGAGCCCCTCACGGTCAGGGCAGCACTGGGGTTAAAAGCCCCCCTCCAACAGGACAAAAAAACCTCCAACAGAAAAAGGTGAATGTGCTGGGATGGGTAAGAGGTGGTTTTCTGCTCCTACTCCTATTTCTCACGTGGGAAGCAGGTGTAGAGCTCAAACGGAGACCAAATGGCAACGGGACAGAAAAATGTTAACAAGACAAAAAATCAGCAAGTGCTGCACTGAGTTCTGCAGTGTGATTAATAAAACAAACACGTGAAAAAAAGGGAAAAAAAAAACAAACCTGTTTCAACACATGGTCAGAAATGCAGGGTGTTGTGCTATCAGGGCTATTCTGCCCTCTGAGTACCCGCCTCTCTGTTTGGGTTCACACTAAAATACTCTTAATGTGCTTTCAGGTTTGGCGTGGGGGGGGGGGTGGTTTGAGCGTGGTTTTTTTTTTTCTTAATTTTTATTTTATTTTTACAAATGCTCAAACTTTCCTGCCACAAATTATTCTTGGCTGGTTTACAAGTAGAACGGCCGTGTACAGCCATTTCTTAAAAAAAAAAAATAAAAAAGAAAAGAAAAGAAAAAAAAGCAGAATAGAAAGAAAAACAGTTTATGAGATATTTGGGTTGAATGTTTTCTTTCTACCCGAACATGCGGTGAAAGTTCAGGAGTTCTCACTTTTTTTCCACCCAGAAGCCCCTCCTGAGCTGAAGCTCAGTCTCCAGCACTTTTGATGTGATCTCACCTTTACAGACCAGCCACTTGGAAAGAACGTTGCTACTGACAAAACCCGGGACCAACTCCCTCTGTGGCCTCTTTCACCCCCCAAAAAAAAGACATCTGGGACTGCTGTAAGGACAGGATGGCTCTGGCAGCCCCAGCCATGATAAGTCATAACTGAAGGATCTCCAAAATCATGACTTTGGCATAAAAACCCACGATTAATCTAGTAATAAACAAGTCAAACTTCTTTGCCTGGTGGTCCCAGGTGCTCTCAGGCTGTGGGTTTGAACCATGAAGGAGAGAAACTCCTCGGGCACAGGCTGTGAAAGCAAATTTTAATGCAAGTACACAATGCCACTAAGCTGAGAATTTAAGGAAAACAACGAACATCATCAGGACTCATAAAGAGCCTTGCTGCAAAAATTGGCACCTCCAGCAACTCCTCACAAATATCCCCACATCATGGGACTTCGTGGGCAGTTTTGGGATAATTAACCCTCAAGCACATTAAGTCCAAGGAAAACTAATTACTTCCATGGAACAAAAAAGATTGTTTTACAGGCGGTGTTGTTCTTTGGCCTGTCCCTTCTGGAAAAACGGCACCGGTTAAACGAAATCAGTTTTATTAACTGACAGCACTGTGAGAAGATTTACAGAACAGTTCTGTTTGATGGGCTTTTAATTACAGACCTGATGTCCATTACAAGGGCTGACAAGTTGCACATGCTGGACCAGAGAGGTCACGTGAGCTGGGGACCTTTCAAAGCCTGGTCAGAAAGGGTTTTTTTTTCTACATTTCTTCCTCCAGTGAGCCCTAAATCAAGCATTTAGCAATAGTCATTGGACTCACTTAGGAGTACAAGCCCGATATCTCACCCAGAGAAGCGTTTGCATCCTGTTAGACATCACTGTGCTGTGCTGCCTTCAAGAAAAGCCAGTGCTTTGGACTGCTTGTTTGCAGTCCAACCTTCCCTCGGTGCTGCCCTGGCACCCCTCATCCCTCACCACACTGGAAGGGAGCAAGCAATGGGTAGCCCCCAGCAGCCCGTGGCCTTGGGGTGAGTTGCCCAAGAAGCCCTGCTGGGTCCTGCAGGGACAAGATTTCCTCGCCGCCCCGGAGATGGGGAGGTCTCGCCTCGCTGCGGATTGTTTGGGTAAGTCGTGATGGATCGTGCCCCGATGTCGAGAGTCGAGGTGCAGCAGGAGGCTGAGGAACTCAACATTGAAAATGTTTTAAAGCAAAGGGAACATCAAAAGATCGCCAGGAAACGGCAAACACCCAGAGTTCAGCAATCTCTGAAACAGATCCCCCTCCTCCCATCTCCACGTCTGGATAAGAGAGACTCCCAAGACAAAGGGCGATCAAGATCAGAGAAGATGGTAAGCTATAAATCAAGCACCTCTCTCTTTTCACCTCCCTCCCTGTGCCCTCCAGACTCAGGAAACCCCTGGAGCCGCAAGACACAAATTCAAACAGCAAGATGACTCCTCCCGTCTCCTCCTCGAGGGACTCGCCCCAGCGCAGCCCCCAAGGTTCCTCCAAGTGCCGCCCAGCTCATGGAGATGCTGGGTGGGAAGCACGAATGTTCTCTCCAGCACTGCAGATTTTATCTGACACGCCAGATTTAGACTCTTACAGAAAAGCCAAATCAGCCTTAAAACCCTCAGACTCATTGTCTACCGCTGGAACAAAATGTTTTATAAATCTGAGGGGTTGAACACAAGGTTAGGAGGCTTGGAGCTGGGCAGGGCTCGGCCCTGAGCACGTGGGACTGGGCACTAGGCACACATCTTGCAGGAACATGTACCCTCCAGGGTTTCAGGAGGTGCTCTCTGGCCTGGGGCAGCTTCCTGCTGGCCAGGCAGGCGGGGTGAGCCAGCCCTGGGTTTTACCGCTGAGATGCATTTCTCGAGGGGGTGTATTTGGGGCAGGTGTTCCCAAAGAAAGGTGGAACCCAGAACCTCCTCCACCTCTGGGCATCCCGTTGCAATGTGGGGTGCAGTGTGGAGATGGGTGAGGGGAGGACATGTCTGGAAGAAGGGAGGAGCGTGGGGCAGGTTTTGCCCTTTCAGCAGGGCCCATGGCGAGGGAGTGCAGCGTGTCTCCGGTGTAAGGGGATATGGTCCCTGGTGGGTGCTGGCTCTGGTTCAGGGGGATGTTTTATGAGCATGCATTAGTGCAGTTGCCAGGTTACTGGGCAGACAAACTATGTTCAGCCTTTCTGGGTGAGATCTCCTGCCCACAAAGCTGGGTCAGGGGCAGAGGTGGCAGCAGCCCCAGTCTGTGTGTCAACATTCAAGGGGCTTTAGTGTGATCTCAAGACACAGAGAAGAGCCCAAAGGCAAAGAGAGGAAGAAATGGAAAGGAGGGATTCTGGGGGGGACACATTGAGTAGTTACTTCCTGTTAGTGCCACATCTGGGGTATCCCTGACCTGGGCAGACTGACCCTCCCCAGCTTCATCATCCCTCTAGGGTCTCCTGTGACAAAGACAAGCTGCCACAGGGAGGGAAGGGATGCACCCCATTTTTGGCACTGGCATGCTGCACACATCAGCTTTCACATTTACCTGCTTCTCCTCCTGATCCTCCTCATCCAGGGCAAAGCAGGAGCTTTGCTGTGCTCCATCTCCCCACTGAGGTGGCTCCTGACTTAGACCTGCTTGTCTTTGTGACTCAGAGAGCCCTACCGAGATCTGCTCTTTGTGACCATCCTCACTTAACTGAGTGTGCTGGGCCAGGCTCCCGGGTCCCACTGGGGAGATCTAGCCCCTAAATCCCATTAACTTCCTCCTCTTTTCATCACCTGCAGTTAATTGCAGGAGAAGCAATAGCCAGACTGTTGGGGCGTGTGAGTTCAAACATTTCTGGGGAGTAGGTGCAGATGATACCTAACAAACAGTCCCTGGAACACACACTTATGGGGGAATTCCTGAAGTAGCATGAACCCCTGTGCTGCCAGCAGGGCACATTTGGGGGTGGACAGACCAGGGAGCACAGAGGGAGATGGAGGAGAGGGAGGTGTTGGGACAAAGGTGTGGGATGAGTTGGTTTCAGTAGTGCCACAGTCAGAGCAACGCCCTGCTGAGCTAGAGTAGGAGCAAACAGGGTCAGGATGTGGGGCAGGGAGGGCAGCAGGAGCGATTAAGACCTGCAAGGAGGTTGGACCAGTGGGGCAAAACTCACACTAGGGTGAGATAGCAGTGCAAGATTTGGGGTAGGCGGGGAAAAGACGTGGGCAGAGGACTTTACATGTGGCAGAGAGATTGGGAGGGGGGATACACAGGGCACAAAGGTGTCCAGGGTCAAAGGCAGTCCCAGGGCGACAAAAGCACAAGGGAGAGCAGAATTTTTGAGGCAGGTGTTCCCCATAGGGGCAGGAGAGGGACTGCTGGGGGCTGTGCAGCAGAGCAGTGCACGGGGATAACTGGGCAGGGACCAACAAGCTCCCAGCCAGGCAGGTGTGGGGCTGGTGGGACCCCCTGCATGCCCAGCTCCTTGGTGGAGGGGGGGGCTGGCTTGGAGGTGTTTCCCGGGCACCAAGCCACCAGGGCCTCCCCTGGGGGCTGTAACTCCAGCTCAGCCTCCGTCCCGCTGTCAGGCCCTGCGCCCAGAGCTTGTTATTGCAGGTGCAGGGCAGCCACCCCCACCGCTGGCCTGTCCCTGTCCCCTCTGCTGCACCCTCTCCCCTCCCCACACCAGCCACCCCTGCAAGCAGCAGTTTGGGGTGCCCCTGGGGTTGCCCCACCCTGACAGAGCCTCTGCTTCTTTTCCCTTGCATCCTTCTCCCTGCCCCAGCTGGTTTCTGTCCCCTCATCCAGGGCTTGTGCCCGCCATGCCGAGACCACCACGCACAGACGGGTCACCCCACAGGGTCCGTGGTCAAAAGCTGGGGTGGGTTTGGCCACCAAGGATCCTTGCCAGCATTCTGATGTCCTTCCATGGTGATTCCAAGGAGGAATTATCCTTACCCTTCCCACGGCATCCACTCCCACCTGCCTTCCTCTCCGCCCTCCACCATCCCTGCAGGGCCTGCAGCCCTGCCTTCTCCAGTGGTCACTTAGCACCCCCCTTATCCCCCCCAGCTTCCCCAGGGCCCCTCTGCTGCACTTGAGCGCTGCCTGGTGCTCCCTGCCCAGGTTCTGGACCCCTTTGAGGTGCAGCCAAAGCTTCTCCAAACCTGGCTCCAGCCACCTGCCACCTTGCAGCATCTCCTTGGACCCACGGGAACCCCGGGAGGGGAGGTCTGCCAAAATTCAGGGGCTGCCCTGTCCCTCCAAAACACCTCTGCCAGCGCTTCCAGACCTGCAGCCCCCCTTTGGAGCAGAGCCATGGAGCCAAACAACCCCTCCTGTTAAAAACAGCTCTTTAATGACCCCAGCCTGGGGAGGTGGTGGCTTCAGAGAGCAGAGTGCCCCTGGTGGCTTCTCAGCATCTCAGCCCAACCCTGCATGGCGCTCCCCAGGCTCAGTGCCGAGTTTTCCTGCGAGGATAACCAGGGGGCCAGCTCCGTGCGTCGGGTGCCACATCTTATCACGCGCCGAGTGTCTGCAAAGCCCTCTCTACCCCGTGTCCTGCTTTTCCCAGGGCTGGGGCTCCGTTCCTCCCCTTCACCTTTCTCCTTGGGCCGTCTGCACAGCTCCTGCCCCTCTGCTTTGCAGGGGACTGGGGAGTTGCAGGCGTGGAGGCAATTACAGCCTGGTGAGGACCTGCGTTCCCATGCCCTGACCTTGGCCTTGCCCAAACACCTTGGAGCATTCCAGCACCGAGCTCCAAAGGACAAACAGTCCCACGGTGAGTTAAAAGGCTTGCAAAGCTGAGCCTCTCCCGCGCTGCGCTGACTCCACTGCTGAGAGTCCCCGGAGGTATTTTTAAGCACGGGCCTACGGATGTTTTAAAACACGGGAAAAGCCGTGAGTGGTTTCAAAATGAATAGTGGAAATTGGAAAGAGCCCCTCCTAAAAAAAACAAAACAAAACAAAACAAAAACAAAACAAAAAAAAACCACCAACCAACCAACCAACCAAAACCCAAAAAACAAACCAACACAACAACAAAAACAAAACAAAACAAAAACAAACAAACAAAAAACCAACCAACCAAACAAAAACCCAAGAGCAGGAATGGTTTGCATCTACTGGGGAGGAGCAGGACCCCTGCCCAGGCATGGGGTGGTCTTACCACAGCTCTGAAATAAGGTGATGCTCTGGCCATGCTGGGCAGCAACGGAGTCATTCAGAGAGGTTTATGGAATAGGAAGTTCATAAAGCCCCTCTCAGAGCTTGATGTCCAGATTCCCTGAAGCTGGGACGCAGTGAAAGCAGCTCTGAGGTATCTGAGATGCCACTCAATGCTCAGGAGAACCCCATCTCCTCCCAGCCTGCTGAGGGCTCTGGGAGTGGTAGCTCCAGTTTATGCCACCCACTCCCAGCTGGGTGTCCCACTGCACTGAGATCTCTTTGGATCACTTTGCCCACACCAAAGGCAAAGGGTCTTGAAAACTCCCTCTCCTGCTCCAGCCTCAGCCATCTCCAGAGCACCCGCTTACAGGTGTTCATCTGTGACGAAGGGGATCTGTTGTGCTTCTTTGCCATCATGTTCCTTGGAAAAGAGGGGGAAAAAAGAGCAGGTTTGTCCTTCCATGGTAGGACATGGAATGCTAATCCTGATGGAGTAAGACAGGAGTTGAAGAAAAACATAATTGGAACCAAAGTATCTCCAGGAAAGGAGACTGTGGCTGAGCAAAAGCTGTGAAAACGCTGAGAGGAGAAGGAAACAGACTGACCTCAGAGGTGACAACAGAGCAGGGTTTCTTAGGGACACAGAGAGGGATTGCCACAAGGTCACTGAATACTAAAGGAAGGGCAGAGAGGGCAAGGGCAGATGGGCCTACAGACCTCATTTTTTGGTTCTTATCTTCTTTAACCTAATGTGCTGCATTTTCCTTCTTTGCCTCTTCGAATTTCCATCCTAAAAATACTTTGTGACTGGACCTAGGGAAGGCTTGGCTTGTTAGGAGAGGTCTGGTCAGCGCATGGTCCCACCTATGCACAGCACTGCCAGCCTTCAGCTCTCTGGAGCTGTCAAAACAGCAGCCTGGGAACCCCAACAGCCTTATTTCTCCAACCCCTCTGTCACCTTTTACCTCTTGATTCATGTCTGGGCAGAGATGTAGGAGAAAGAGCATCTGAGTGTCATCTGAACCTTTTGGTCAAGGCCCAAAATGGAGCGCTGACCTTTGGGACGTGAGCCGTGCGAAGAGGCCCTGTGGGCATTTCACAGTGCTCCTGAGGTGCTTCCCACGTCCTGGTCCAGCAGAACTGCTGCAAGGCACAGCCTCCCATTAACCAGCTCGTGGCCAGAGGCAGAGGTGCCTCAGTTTGTTGTCCAGAAGCGCTGGGATAGCTGCTTGGCGTGGTCACACTGCAGTGCACCAGCACCTGAGCTCAGTGAACCCTGTCCCTGCAGTCAGCTGAGAGTCTGGGGATGGAACCATTCAGCTTAACATCTGCTTTTTCACCTCCAGGTCCCCATCCCTCCAGTCTGCAGGTGTCTCAGGACACGGCCTCAGTTAATCAGGATGGTTCGGGAGCTTTGTTTTCTCTTCATCAACACGTTGCCCTGAGCTCTTTGTATTTCCTTTGGCAGCAGTCCCATCTTCCCAACTCCCCAGTATGAACTCAGATCCCCACCCCCATGAAGAGCTGGCCTCTTTTGCCCACTGCAAAGCTCATGTTCCTGCTTGCTGACCCCACAGGACCTTGCTCCCAGCCTGCTTGGCATGTCCTTCTTGACACAGCCAGAGATGTCCCACAACTCTGAGGCCCTGATCCATTTTCCCACCACTTGGAATGCATGGAGGATCATAGAATCATGGAATTTCCTGAGCTGGAAGGGGCCCATAAGGGTCTTTGAGTCCAAATCCTGGCCCTGCACAGAACACCCCGACAATCCCACCGTGTGCCATTTCCAAACACTCCTTGAACTCTGGCAGCTTCGGGGCCGTGACCACCTTGAAGATGGGCTGATCCTGGTGCCCCCAGCCAGGCTTTTGGTATATGTGGACACTCCACGTAGCTGCCATTCCCTTTGTGCCTTTCCCTTCACACCAAAGCACTTGGTCCTTGGAGGTTCAGGGATCTTTGGCACCTGGATTATTTCCTCCCCACTCCATGCAATGTCCTGAATGGTCTTTCTGCTGTGAGCTTCTCGCTCCAACCCTGGCACAACCCTGGTTGTTCTTGCTGGGTCTTCAACACGGGTCATGTCATCACAGCCTCCATTTGCAGGCAGGCTTCAATCTTTCTCTGGGCTTGTGGTGGAAGTTATTCAGCAGCAGGATTATTTTTTTGACACATAATGGATGGCTGCACCTGGAGGCCATCCAGACCAACACTTTGTCATGCAAGGAGCTGTATGAACACAAACACCTTCGTGGGAGAGATCAGCGTTTGTGCAGATGAGTCACCAACAGAGGCAACAGACTGTGGATCCCAAACAGTTGGAGAAGGTCTCTGGAGAAGGGGTACAGCTTGTGGACACTCCCTCAGCAGACTGCCTGATTTAACAGCACTGTTCTGTGGGGGGAAAGAAAGGCTGATTTGTTGGAGTTTGTTTCATTTTCTGCGCCTTTTTTACTACCAAACTTTGGAGAAGGAACAGTCTGGAGGGTCACTACCCTTGTCCTCTCTCACTCTGCTCCCCAACCCCTGCAAAGCAGCAAGACCACAGCATTTCAGTGGTGGTCTGCCTCCATGTTTCAGTGTTGGAAAAAGAAGAACAGAATTTTAAAGGAGTGACAAATGCAGGGCTCTGCTTGCCCTGCCAGAAGATTTCATGTACAGGATGCCATAAAAATCTCTTCTCTATGATGTCTGCAGGAAGGTTTCACCTCTGTCACCAGTGCCCCCTCTGCCCAGCTTGCCAGAATGGGATTTGCTCTGTGGCTCTTTGCCTCTCGCCCTCCTGCCTGGTTTCCCAGTCACCCCAGTCGTTACATTTTTCCCAGTCCCTTGTCTGTATGGCCTGTTCCATAACAAGCTCCAGTCTCGCCCTGATAATGCTCAGCTCAAGGTTTTTAGGGCCACAGGGACTGGTCCCAGTGAACCTCCCCTTCACCTTCCATACCTCGTTGTTCTCCCCAGGGCCTTGGCTGCCCAAGCATCCCTTGCCCTGGTTGGCATTGGGGTTTACATGCCTTGAGAGGGGACGTGTCACCAGCCCCTTTTGTGCTGTGTGCCATGGACAGAAAGGTTTTGCCCTCCAATCTGCAAAAACAGTGAGAAAATGACAAATAAGGCATAAGCAACGCAGCCAGGGGTAACAGTGTGAGTGGTAACAATGTGAGTGCAGGTGGTGGCAGACTGAGGAAGACAAATATCTCCTAGATGGTCCTGTAAGAGTGTCTTCAGCCAAGTCTGGCAGGAACCTCAGCATCCAGTGAGCAGAGCCCCCAGCCTGTGTGTATCTCAGCAAAATCAGATCTTGGGTTTGCCAGACAAGCCCAGGAGATTTTGGAGGGCTCAGACGTGCTCTGTCAGGAATAAGTCTCCCAGGTTTGCAAGGAAACATTATCCAATGTGCTTCCAACGTGAAGTGGACTCCAGCAGGATGCAACCTGGGGGCTGTGTGGAAGCACAGGGCCTCATGGGTCACGTGAGGCAATGATTTTGGAGAGTAAGGCAGGCTGAGAGGCTTTGTAGAGGAGAGGATTGCCAGGAGCAGGGCTGAACCTGCCCCAGCAACACTGCATGAGCATGGTCCAGCTCAGGGGAAAGGGGCATCTCACCTTCTGCCCTCTGGGAGCCATCTCAGCTGCCTACTGACAGCTGTGTGGGAGCGAGGAGAGCTCTGCAGAGGCAGCAGATCCCCTCCCTGGGGCACTGGGACGTGTCAATATTGGTTTCACCACGATTTGGATGCAAACCTAGAAATCCCCAAGTTCCCCATGATGGAGCCAGGCTCTGGCAGGCAGCCCTCAGCAAGGTGGGCGGCTGGGAGGGTTCAGGCACGTCTCCTTTGGCCCTCTGCCTGCTTCCCATCAGAAATGCAGAAAACTGAACTCTCTCCTCAAAAACTTTTCAGCTTTGATGAGTCAGCGAAGGTGCTGGCAGGTTTTGTGACTTGCCTGCAAGTGAGTGCCGGTTGGTTCTCGCCCTCCTCCAGGAGGTCCAGGCTGACCTCGGGCTTTGCTTTCCCCATAAACACGTCACATCATGCAGGTGCTGGCCCAGTGTTATGCCTGGATGAGGGCTGGAGGTTTGCAGCAGAAAGTCTAGGGTTAAAACAGGTTTCATGCTAATATTGTCTATAAACTCATGGGAGAGATGAAAGCAAGTGCTCCAGTGGCAGGAAGCTGCCTTTATCACCCCATACTGATAGTGTGTCTGTCAGGAGGCAGCCACTGCTCCTTTGCCAGCCTGGGAAAAGAGGGAATGTCCTACCCTGATGCCTGTGGGAGGCTGGGCTTGGTTGTGCTCTGCTGGCCTGCAAGTGCAGTGACCCAGCACAGGGAGGGTGGGAGAGACGGGCTTTGACAGCACCCTGTGTGTGGGCAGCAAGGCCACCACCCTCCTGGGACAGCCACATCTGGAGAGCAGAGGAGGGTGCTTGTATCAGCCACACCAGTGGGCACAGCTGTGCCCTCCAGCTTGCCCTGGCTTGTCCATCCTCTCGTCCCACCCACACAGAAAGAACTGTTTGCCTCCCCAGGGGAGGAGAGCAGCCCCAGCCTGGTGCAAAGGGCAGCTGGGCAAAACAGGGGCATGAAGTTCATGAAGTTGGGCATGAAGTTCAAATCCTCTGCTGGAGGAACCCTGTGTCCATCCTGCTGATGCTGTCCCCTGGACCTCAGCATCTCCTGTTGGAGAAGCACCCCTGATGGTGCTGCTGTCACGTGGGGAAGAGCTCTCCACGGGGCAGAAAGGGGAAGGGGCAGAGCAGCCCGTGTCCCCAGAGCAGTACATGCTCCCCTCGTGGCCCCAGCGCAACATCCTCAAGTGGGTGAGTGGCCAGGCCAGTGCCTTGCCTGACAGTGACCCACAGAGTGTTTGAGAGCCACCCAGCCCATCTTGGAGTGCTGGGGTGCAGGCTCCTCAAACTCAGCTGGCTCCAAAGGATCTTTCTTCTGATTGGGATTTGATACCCAGACTTCTCCGTGGCCACCATGCCACGTCTGCTCTCCTCCACAGCTCTCCCCACACGTGTTCCCACGGCACATCCAGCCCTGGGCTATCTCCCTGCTTCCAGCACCATCGCCTGCCACCACAGCCCATCCCACCCAGCTCCCCAGCACATCCTGGATGATTAAACCCGGCTGGTGTTGCTGTCTTCCTCCCACACCCACCCCGGGCACACGCCTTCTGGGGCCAGCGAGGGCAGCCCAGATCCCAGGGCTGGTGGAAAGGGTCTGTCATGGGAGATAAGCAGCTGTGTGCCACTGTGGTGGCAGGGAGGAGCCCTGCCAGACTGTGCTTTATCCCAAACCAAACAGCCTGGCCAGCTCCAGGAGTTATAAACAGATGCTGAGGCAAGGCTCTGGCTCTGGGAGGGTCTGGGAAGAGGAGAGGATTTGGTATCTGGCTTCCTGGAGAGCCACAACCCCGGGGAATCTGCTGAGCCTCCCACGGCAACACCCCAAATAGTGCTGGGAGGAAGCAGCTGCCCTGGGGCGGCTGCAGGGATGGGCACAGGGAGGACAAGGAGCCAGCTGGATGGTGGGCTCTTCTGGACAGGGTGGGAAGCATGGGGTCTGGGCCGTGGTGGCCAAGCTGGAGCTGTCCAGGTGGGTTAAAGACAAGAAGTGAGATCCCAAACACCCACTCCTGCCTTTGCTGTGCTGCTGGTAACCCATTTTCTGGGCATTTTCAATGGGTTTGCAAACCTGGGGTGGAACAGCAAGAGTGAGCAGAATGGCAAAGCTTCACACCAGGGACCACAGGCACAGTGAGAGATGTTCCTGACTCCACACCACTGTAAAGAAATGCCATCCTTTTGCCTTTATTTCGTCCCCTTTGCCTTTATTTCCCAACAACACAAGAATTCAGAAAACTCAGGGAATTAAAGAGAGGTCTGCACTTTAGAAAAAAAACATGCTCCCCTTGGGCCCTGCCTGAGGATCTCCTCTGCTGAAGCAGGGGATAATTTAACAACATTTAATTAAAAGTGGGACAGGTAGGGGACTCACAAGGGATTTATGCCATGGGCTTATGCCTTCCCCTCCTTCTTTCTGATACTTGGAAAAAGACTGGCAGGAATTTGCATTTCATGAAGAGAGAATTTTCCCCCTAGAAATGGAAGGTAGAAATGGGGCCACCTGGGTGAGTGGGATTTAAGGAGGAACAAGGGGATGCTGCATGTTGTGTCTTCACAGCTCCATGACAAGGAGGGAGAATCTGTCCTTCAAGGTTCCCTTTAGTCAAAATATTAATTAGGCCACTGCAGTTCACAGAAACCTCAGATAAAGGAGTCTGGAAAGGTCTGTCACCCTATGAGTACCTTAGATTTCATCCTCTCCTGCTCAGCAGTGTCAGTGTTTTACTTTCCTTGTCATCATCCAGTCTAGCAGCCTAAACAAGGACTGGGATGCGAATGCAAACATCCAGTTGTGTGGGGGGGGGGGCGGGAACAGCCCAAGAGAACAGAGCAGAGCAGAAGTTCTCAGACCATCTGCTCTTGCAATAACAGAACAGGGTGGGATGGCAGCCAAGGCTGTTTTCTTCCCCTTGCAGGTTGTCTCCAGCTGCCTTTCACCTACCCCTCCAGGCTGGGTTCTACTCAGTCCTTCCATTCCAGTCTCACCCTGGCAATATGGTATCCATGAGCCCCTGTGCCCAGAAGCCTCTCCTGAGATTTTTCACCACCAGGAAATACACAGCTACACAGCCAAGACATGCATCCTTGAAGGCAGCCACCATGGGTTTGACTGGTGATGAGGGCAGGTTACAGTGGCACAGAGGGAGATTCACCATAACCTCCAATATCACTGAGAAAATGCTCTGCTTGACTTCAGGGTGGCTCCTCTGCAGGCAGGGGCTGTGGCCTGCGGGAATGTGAGGGCTGAGGGTCTGTGGAGGAGCTTTACATGGTGGAACGTCACCATCTTTTCCATTCCAGCTGGATTTTGGGCAGCATCCTCGGTGCCTGGCCCCTGAGCACCAGGCATCATTCCCGCTGAGTAGCCCTGCTAAACCTGTGGCATCTCCCCAGATGCCCACCTGCCTGCTGATGCAATGTCTGCATGACCAAAGCACTCCCTGCTGCAACCACAGGGCTTTGGGAAAAACACCCAGTACGTCAGAGGGTCCCCACAGAAACAACCCACATCTCCTCAAACAACTGCTTCAAGTTCTCTGTGGTTTCAGGAGAGCTTTGGTTTTCTGTCACTGCTGTTTTCCCAAGTTCTTCTGGGCCAAAGGTATGTTTGGGATCTCAGTTTAGCTGCTACATGGGATGGGGGGAACCCCTTCGTGTCTCCCAAGGGGGAGGCTGAGACAGCAGAGCTGGCAGCATCCAGGGGCTCTGTGGTGGTTTGTGGCTGCCGATCCATCCCTCCCCGCCTCTCCTCCAGGCAGGCTGCACGCTCAGCTACAGCGGCCGACGAGAAGGGCAGCCTTAAAAATTTTAACAAGAGCGCTGGGCTCCATAAGGAGAGCTTTTCACTCCGCGCCGGTCAGCCAGCATTCGCAGCTTTCCCCGGCTTCACACGCTCGCTGCAGAACCGGGCCCTGCCCTCCGCCGGTAACAAGAGCAGTAAATTACCAGCCAGGTTGCCCGCACCCACCCCAGCCTCCCGGCGCTAAACCCTGCCTAACTCCTCCCACGCGCGGACCACCCCACGGACCTGCCCGAGGGAAGGAACAGGGCAATATCTGCCCGTCCTCCTCCAGACAAGTAGCTTTTATCATCACGTGTGAGGACTGAGAACTCCCTGCGGCAGGATTATGTACGAGGGGGGCTTTCCAGCTGCAAGGCAGGGTGAGCCCAGCACCACAGACCTGCCCTGGGCACAGGAGAGTTGCAAGAGAGGGACCTTGGTCTCAGCCTGGCCTGTCCTAACCTTGGCACCAGCTCTGCTCCCCACTATTCTCAGTTAATCCCGAACATGCAAACACGCCGAGCATCCCCAAACCCCCAGCACCCTCTCTCTCTCATCTTGCAAAACCCCCCGTGCCTGGGGTTCGCTTTGGGAAGGTCCCGCACAGGTGCCGGGGGAGGCAGCGGGACAGCCCTGGGTGTGGGTGTGGGTGTGGGAGCCTTGGCAGAAATCCCTTTGCTCCCACGGGGCCCCGGGGATCCGGAGGAGCCCAAGCCTGATCAGCGGGTGTCAGTTTGTGTCCTTGGGGCTCTGGCGGGGAGGGGATCAGCTGCGGTAATTGAGGCAGCAGGAATGACAGGTATGCTCCCAAAAACGCCGGGCGGGGGGTGCCGGGGGCTGCGCTGGGATCAACCCGACCCGGAGCCCACAGTGGTTTCCCAAACTCACCCTCCTTCCGAGCCCACCCCGAGCCTCGCAGACCCTAGGAAGAGCCTCCCAAGAACAACCAGCCCTTTGAGAAACCTAAACCACTTTCTCCAACACCTCTGAACTCTGTCAGGAACATCCTTCGTCAGAAAGCTGCAAGTGCCAAGCAGCTTTCCCTCGAGGGCAAATCTCCCTCGTGCTGTCAGGAGCAAAGCCGCCCGGGGTTCACGTTGCTTCTTAAGGTGAATGCGTGGTGTGTTTTCCCAACTAATTGTGAAATTGCAGTCTGCTCCAGAGGCAAAGGAGAAGCATTTTATTGTGAGCAGGAGAATTAATCATACCTGGGGCAGTACAGATGTCAGCAAAAAAACAATGCTGAAAGGGTTTCTCAGGAAGACCGCCTGACATGAATAGGAAGGGGGTTTTTTCAGGTCTTTTTAGATATGAATGAAAGATTCTTGGTGGCTGTTGTGACCCCTGTTTTTACCCTTGCTCTCTAGATCCAAGAGAGGGATGTGTGTGCTGAAACCACAAAACCATAAGGGGAAGCAATGTTTTATTCAAGAAGTGGAAACTCCCCAAGCCAAGGCGTCTGCTGCAGCACTGATTCATGACGTGTCCTGTATAGTTTATGGCAGAGATTAAACAATACAAAGGATAAAACATTTCAAAAATGGCATTTAACCGGGAAAACAAGAACAGACTAGACTCCAACCTGTCACTTGTGCAATACTGAGCTGTTGAGCTCTCAGCCCTGAGCATTCAGGTCCTGCTCGAGGAAATACCTCCGTCTGCTGTTTGCATGTGTGCAACCCAGCGTTGCATCACACCTTTTTATTTGTTTTGGAGTCAATCCCCTAGGTAACACGGCCACCCCCTTTTCCTCCCTTAGTGCATTTTTTCTCTGCCTGGGACTTGTTAGCCTGGTCCCAAGCAATGCCCTCTCCCATGGCTGTTTCCCATTTGGAGGCTCTGTACCTGTGCACCGAGGAGTGGAAGGGACTCAGCCTTCTGATTCACTGCAGCCTTTCCCTATCTTTTAAAAATATGTTGGTTATGGTCAGCCAAGCTCTGCTGAGTACAGTTTCATATCCTGACTCTCAGCTTGCCTCCATCAGCCAGGCCCGTTCTGCAAGGCAGAGGAGGCAGTGGCAGGTCTGGGATGTAGCACTAGGGGATGCAGCATCTTCCCAGCAGCACTGGAATTGTTGCTGCTGTCAGGAAGGGGAAAGAAGAAATATTGATATGTGCAAGGATAGAGGTTAAAAGAACAAAAAAATAAAGTCTGAAATGTCTTATGTGAAACCAAGCTACATGCAGGGGAGGTGGGGAAAGAAAGAGAGAGGATGCAGGCAACACTGAGTGGGGCTGTATAGAGAACTGGGATAACGATGCTTCATAATGAGAGATGTATTTGGTGATAGATTCCCAAAGTTTGCCATGAAACCTCTCTCACAGCTCCAGGCACAGGTGGCCACAAACCTGGTGCTGAGAAAAAAAAAAAAAAAAAAAAAAAAGGAGCCTTCCTCATACCTTCCTCACCCATACTCCTGAACACGCCAGCATCAGGGTTACTCTGCACACAGACTTTTAACCTGAAATCAGTAAAACTTGTCCAAATGAAAATCAGTAACGAAGCGAAGAGGGCGGGAAACAGATCCAAGAGCAATAGCTGGACATGTCAGGGACACAAGACTCCCCCAGACATATGCCCTGATCAGCAGGTGAAGATGCTGAAACACTGCACGTTCACGAACCGGTATTTTCTCCTCCAGGTTTTCTTACCAAGCATCACTTTCGCTTTTTTCGAGGCTCTGCAGCACAGGATGGGGATGCCAAAGTCAGTTCAAACTACAGAGGAGACATCATCTTGAGAAGTCCGACCTTCCCCTCTTTATTGTCCTTATTTGCCACATCCGGATGACGCGGGACGTGACACGAGTTCACAGTGATGTCGTTTACCTGCACGTGCTCCCATACCAGCACCAATGACATCAGTCTGGGGATTTGCTCCGGGGACCCACTACCAGGAAATGACTTCTCTTTAAACACGAGGAAAGCTCGGTGCAGCCTTTGTAGCTTCCAGTCCAACAAGCCTGTAATATTCACAGGAATGAGACTCAAATTTCTAATTATTGGCTGAGTTATTTGTAGCTTCATATATTTTAAGGCCAGAAGGGACCATCATCTAGTCTGGCCTCCTTAAATGGAAAGCTCCACAACCAACAACCAATTCCCCAAGCTTCATTAGAGTAATGAGCTCAGGAGTCCTGTCGTCTCGTCTCCGGCTCGAACCACGAGACCCCGCCATGCCAAACACAGCTGCTCAGATCTGCCTCCAGCTCCAAGGGGAAGTCTAAGAGTTCCTCCTGAATAGGTAATAAATCAAATACCAATGTCCACAGCTATGGGGAAGGGTGAGTGCCTGCACGTGCTGGCTCAACCTGCCCACTGGGGATCTCAGGTCCCGTGTGCCTTGTCCAGGAGAAAGCACCAGCCTGGGCTCTTCAGATCAGCAACAATATGGCAACTATTCTCTGTCCCTCTGTGTGTCAGGGGCAATTG
Organism: Empidonax traillii; assembly: GCF_003031625.1. Lineage (NCBI taxonomy): Eukaryota > Metazoa > Chordata > Aves > Passeriformes > Tyrannidae > Empidonax > Empidonax traillii. The sequence continues at coordinate 219,561 of NW_020956010.1, forward strand.
CAGCCACAGGATCCTGGAAGAGACAGCCCAGCTCTCTGTGCATTCACAGGAAACCACCTGGATCTGGAGCTCACCCACGTGAACAGCACGTAGTGGGTGAGCAGCCCCCTACCCACACCCTCAGGGTGCTCCAGGAACCACCAGCCAAGGGCAGAAGCTCATGCTGGATGAAGGAGGGAAAGCTTGATGGACAGGACACCGGCAGTTCACAGCTTCTTGCAGATGTCCTCTCTTGCCACTGTAGCAATTTGCCATTTCAGAGGCTCATGAGAGCACCTCAGGGTCTTCTCTGCAGAGAATGGGAGGAGAAATCCCCCTTGTAGGATTAAATAAGTGTCACTGTCACAGCTTATGGCCACCAGTAGCAACCATAGCTGTGGGAAGATGGGATGGGATGGGATGGGATGGGATGGGATGGGATGGGATGGGATGGGATGGGATGGGGCACACACAGCTCCATGAAAACCAAAGGCCACCCACCTCATGACCAGTTCATGGAGGAAGAAGCAGGAAGGAGGTGCTCCAACTCCTTGGTCAGGATTCTAACCACAAGACTGTCTGCAACATGACAGCTGGGAAGAGGCAGGGAAACAACAAGCCAGCAAAACCAGAGCTTTGGACACATTCCCTGGGGGCAGCCATAAATATAATCAGCAGAAGAACACTCATCCCATCAATCAGCAAGGCTTCTCCCAGGCACCATGGGCAATTCCCACACACACCAGCTTGGACCACGCTGGCTGTGACACCCTTATGAGTCACTGCCCTGGGGTCTACCTGGTGGGATGAGTTGGCTGCTGGTCACACACTGCACAGCACAAGCTGCTTACTGGCATTGTCAGGGCTACCACCCATCCTGCCCCGCTGCCATGGTGTTTGTGGTGATAACAGAGGCAGCTCAAGACTTCTCCTTCCTGCAGGCAAGAGGCAATTTTAGGGGCAGTGGAGAAGCAGGCTCTGGGGAGGAGGAGGGCTGGATTAGAGGTATGGCAGAGAAAGCGTGGAAATTTTGGGAGCTCTGCTTGTCCGTGCCTTGAATTGGGCAGTCGACACCCTGTGTGCCCTTGGATGTGCCTGTCACCTCTTTGGATGTGAGGACACAGAGACAGAGCACGCCAGATGTGTTGGCACGAAGCACAGGGAGAGATCTGCTGCTCATCCCGTACCTGTTCAGATGACTCAGCTCCTACCTCAGGAGCCTGAACAGGCAGACTCCTGTGGTATGCAGAGCCCTGCAAAACCCAGCCCAGTCCCTTCAGGGCCCATAGGAAGCATTCCCATGGACAGGGTTTGTGTGTGGAGATGGAAGATACAGACAGGCAGGGCTTCCTCCCAGCCTGGCTGCCCTCAGAGGCTGGCAGAGCACTTTACAAGGACTGGGCACCCTTTACCCTCTCATCGAAGCAGCAACAGGCAGGGGCAGGAGTCTGGCACCTGTGCAAGGTGTAAAGTTCTGCTGTTCTCAGCAGCACTGTGGAAAAGTCTGGGCAGGAGGGTGGGGAGTGGTGGAGAACAGAACAGGAGGTTTAAGCCTCCCCACTACCTGAGCAGACCATCCTACCTTCATCGTCCATACCTTGGGCATGGTGTCCCAGGGGAAGGTCTGCAACGCAGGACAGGGCAAGGTCTGCAACAGAGATGCACAGATAGAGGCATGCCAAAAGCCTGGCTCCTGCCAGCACTGTGGGACCCTAAACTGGTCCTGTCGGGACCTGTCTCATCAGCCTTTATGCTTTTCTGTATCAGGGAACATCAAAAAAATGTGGAAGCTCAGTCTCAGTGGCACTTGAGGCTTGACTTTGAGGGCATCTCATCACAGAATCCCTTTGCACCAGCATCCTCACTGAGCCTAGCTCTCCTCGTATGAATCATGGCCTCGTCATGAGGCTCAGCCAGATGAGCTCTCTCTGTACAAGGGGAAGATGGATATTTGTCCAAGACCCTTGTCTTGAATCCAAGAGCATGAAACCAGTGGAGTGAAACAGTGGAGAGGGGAGCAGAGGGAGCTTTGCACCCTGTCTGGACCTTCTTCTGCAAGGTATGATCAGCCATACCCCAAAGTGTCTGCTCCTCCCCCAGAATGTGCAGAGCCAAGCAGGGTTTGCTGCCCAGCAGGAGCAGGACAAGCAGAGCAGTGAGGACGCTGGGAGCCCAGGACAGCAGAGAAGGAGCAGCCTCCTCCTCCACCCTGAGCTCACACAAAGGCTAGATGGTCGCCTAATTGCCTACCCATGGGAAAGAGGAGACTTGCTCTCTGGAAACAGAGGGGCTGGGCAGTCTCAGGCGGCCGATTGACTTATTGCAGGCTCCTGGGGTGATAAATCGTGGCTAATTGTGGGCAGGTGACAAAGGCAGACTGAGGGAAAAGGGAGCTGTGACATTCACTTTCTGGCATCTGCTGCCCAGCCCTGCCCCCCCCCCTCCCTTCGCTGCTCCTTTCAGGCCACTTGAATTGTGCAAACGCTTTCCAAAACCTGCCGAACCTCCCTCTCAGGGCTCCTGCCTCCCCTCCCTTCCCCTTCCCTGCCTCGCTGGCTGCTCTCATTACAGTCTCCGGGATGGAAGGTCGGGTCGGGGGCGGTGCAGAGCAGCCCTGCCGGCACAGGGGCAGCCCTTTCGATGCCACAGCACGAGACTCCCGAGGATGTTTTTCCATCCCCACGAGACCAGTGTGTCTTGTCCAGGTCCTGCTCCCAGCCCCGATGCTGGTGGCTCGCCTGGGCAGAGGGGACAGTACCGTGTCCTGGGTATCTTCAAGGAAACCCCACGTGAAGCAGCCCTGGGGGTGGCTCCGATCTGGACCCCAGCGAAGGGAAAAGGGCACTTGGATCTCAGGTCGCAGCAGGGTTAAGTTGAAAGCAGAGCCTGTGAGGGGAGGATCCAATGGTTCAGCTTGAGGGGATGGGCTTTGTCCAGCAAGCACTGAAAGGCCGGGAGCAGCAGGTGCCTACTAGCCCCAGCAGGACCCTACAGGGATGGCCCAGCATGCCTGGCCTTGTCCCACACTTTTGGTAGCTCTTTCCTCCTTGCTCCATCACGTGAGGTAGAAAAATAGGCACTAATGGAGAAAAACCAGCAGCAGAGAAAAACCAACTGCATAACCAAACCCTGGCTGTCCAGAAGCTCCTCTGGGAAGAGCCAGATCAGGGCTTACCCACAGCCTGGGTGAGAGCATCCCCCAGGTGTGACAGGAAAGGGGGTGGCCCTCAGGAGAGGCTGGATAACACACAGAACAGCATCAAGCAAGGTCCCCAGCCCAGCTGTGCCCACTCTAAGAGCCCAGTGCTCCTGTAGGGTCTGCAGTCCTGGCCATGTTTGGGACTGGATCTTTGAGCAGGTTGCAGGGGTCACTCAAGGCAGGCACTTCCCACCCAACCCACTCCAGGCTGCTTTCATGAGGGGTGTCCTCAATTCCTCTGGGCTGCCTTTGAAGACAATATTGATGATTCTCCACTTCTCACTTCCCCTCACTCACACTCTCCTGCTTCTTCACAGCTTGTCAGAAGATGATACCCACGCTGGAGAAGCAGTTCAAAATCAAGTTGGAGCAGGAAGCTGAAAATTAGCAAGTGAAATGCTATGCAAAAGAGATGGAATTAACTCTTTCCTTCACTCCACAGGGTCTGCTCCACTCCACACACCCACTACCAACCCAAAGCCACCGACCATTCGGACTCTCATCAATAGTGAGAGCAATTAGCTGGAGAGAAGCAGCTGGCAACCATCAGCTGCTTAGGACCATGCATTCATTAACTGGATTTATCACAGGCTTGGAAATTACCAGTATTTGCCTGTAAAGTCACCATTTCCATTTCACTCAGCCACAAATACCCAAAAGTTAGAAGTCCATATCTAAGTACATCCCTCAGCTCCCTTGGTACTGATCTTCTTGGAAGCATCTGATCTCCCTGCTTGCTAAAACTCATTTTCAGTACTGAGGGACTTGCTCAGCACTTCCATACCCAAGAGAAGGTCGTCCCAGAATTGGACTGTGATGAAACAGGAGAGCAATCCCTGTCTGATGAGCGTGCTGGGCACATCCTAATGATGGACATTGGTGGACCAGCATCCTCTCAGAAGCAGTCAGAGGTCCAACCGACACAGAAACCTAATTAAATGTGACCAGGAGATGGCTTTACCCACATCACTTCCAGCCAGAGAAACGGTTTCATTAAGGCAAAGGCCTCTCTGAAGCTGTTTGGCAGCCCAGGCATTAACTCATGGCCTTACATCACTAGTGCTTAGCTTCAGCCCAACAAGGTGCCTCCACACTCCCATTCCAGTAAAGCCCCAGCAGCTTTGCCACCCATCCCACACAGCTGCAGTCCCCAGCTGGGCCAGAAAAGTGCCACTCTGAGAGGCCACAGTGTCCCTGTGGCACTGCCCTATCCCCAGGGTGGTGTGGGAGGAGGCTTTTCCCTTCCAGCAGCTCTTTGCTGGCCCAAGGCATTGCTGCTCTGAGGGCACACTTGGGCATATCAGATATTTTTCACCTGCCCTCACCCTGGGAACACAAACCAGGCAGACTGAGTTTAGCAGGTACCCTGTGGTTGTTGTCCTGTCAGCCTTGTCCCATGCTGGCTTGCAGATACCCAAGGGAGGGGAGGAGAGGGGAGACATTTCGACATCCCTGTCCTCCATACCAGGCCCTGAGCACCCTGCAGCCACTGCCTGGGCCAGGGGAAATGTGCATTGCAACATGTCATGGGCTTAATTAAACCTCTGCAATTCCCAGGGCAGCAGGACAGCTCTTCCCCGAGGGCACATCTGCCTCCCCTGCTCCACAGATCTGCTCACTGAGGCAGGCCATGGTTGCTGAGCTTAACCACCATCCTTTTCATGGAAATTCAAGTCACTACCCGTGGTCTGGTCTCTGCACCCTGCAGAGAATACAGACAGAGCCTTGCTCCTTTCTTCCCTTCTCACACCCCATCCAAGCCATCCAGCTGCAAACCCCACCATGGTGCTTTGCAGGGATCCTTCTGCCTGAACTGTAGATGCAGGGTGAAGCCTCTGTGGCAGAAATGCACTCCCCCAGCACAGCTCTACCTGCAGGGTGCTGGTAACCACCTCTTGTGCATGGAGCATCCTTTGGCCTCCAGGGATGGAAAGCACTATGGAAAGACACACATCACATCCCTCTTCTAAATCTTTCCTTGCCGTCTCTGGTTTCCTGTGACTGCCTGCAGAGCTGTAGATGACCAAATATCATCCCTCCCATTGCCACAATACTCCAGTCCCCAACCCTGGGGGAGGGCTGTGATCTGCCCCATCTCCTCCAATAGCTCCTTTAAGTAATGAGCTACTAATTAACCAATAGCCCTATTTAACTACCTGCATTGCTGCCCAGGGCTGTGGGTACTCAGCAAAAGTCCTTCCAGGGGGCTCAAGCCTCACAGGACTCACCCCCTCGGCTGGCTGCGCTCCCCACAGCCCCACGCTGGGGTCACAGCAGCTGCTGCCACCAGCCCAGCCAGCACCAGGCCTCGCAAGAGCATCCAGTCCCCAGCTCCTGCCAGCACCCGGCACCGCTGGGTGGGTGTTTGTCTGCCTGTCTCCTTTGAAAGGAGTTTCCATAGGAACAGGCAGGCCAGCAGCCCCGCTGCAGCCCGGTTCTGGTGCATTACCCAGCGTGAGAGCTCGCAGCTGCCCAGCGTTGGCCAGCAGCTGTTCCCACAGCCCCCAGCGCCCGCTCGGCAGCGGCGCTGGAGCATTTGGGAGGGGGCCACTCGGCTGTGGAGACCGTGGGGCTCTGTCACCCACCCGCTGGGACCTGGGCAGAGCTGGAGATGCCCTTCCTTGTCCCACTCCTTCACCTGCAGCATCCGGGGGCTTCCCAGCGCACAAACAGCGCCCGTGGTAGAAGTTTAGCCCCCCGTGCTGTTCCCACCCTGTTGCCCTGCAGGACAGCCAGAAGCCCCCTCACCCCCAAAAGCGTTCCAGACCCCCTGGGTGAGGGTGCGAGGACCCGTGGCCACGCTCAGCGTCCCCTCCCGCTCGCAGGGATGGAGAGGTGGGTGAGCGGGACCCGCCTGCGTGTGTGGCATCATCGCGGTGCCGCGGGCGCTCGGTGTGGGGTTGGCAGCACGGTAGCACAAGTGGCTGCGCGGGGGGCCTGGATCAGGCTGGATCTGGCCGGAGGAGGAGGAGGCACAGTGCATTTCCCAGACCCAGGCTGCCAGCGGAGCTGCTGTTGAGGTCCAGCCAAGACCTGAAGCCGCCTTCCTCCCCCAGCTGGGAGCTGCGCAGCTCCCCTTTCCTCCCTCCGCCCCGTCCCCCCAGCACCCGGCTGCAGCTGCCCCTCCCGGCGCTGAAGGGCGCTCTCCGAAACCGCGGCTGTTGCCTGGGAGGATGATGAAAGGGCTCAGGAACCCCCAGCCAGCTCTCCCAGTGCCTCCCAGTGTGCGTGTATGTGTCATCCCCGAGGGACTGGGGATGCCTCGGTGAAGGCGATCTCTGCAAGGCATCTTTAGGAGGGGGTCTCGTCCTTCCATGAGGTTTTTCAGATGGAGGGAAATTGCCTTACTGGTCATTTCCTTCCAAATCTCTCTTTTCCCTGGAAGCCAAATGTTCCCCTGCAGCTCCTGAAGAGGCAGAAGCTGCAGGCCTCTCTCGTTGCTTCTTCCCCACCAGTTCAACTCGTTTCCCAGTTTCTTCCCTCGTGTCACATCCCTGTGGTGATGTTGGGGAAGTCTTGAGGGGAGCAGGGAGACTGTGAGGGCAAGGGACTAGACTGGATGAGAGGGGGTAAAGCATGGTGGGCCACACTGGGAAGAGGCAAGGGATGGAGCAGGATCAGGCCCAAACCCAGCTTTTCCTGGGCTCTGCTGGATCAGGGCCCTGTTGTTTTGGACAGCATCACCCAAGCCACGGTGCAACAGGGTGGGAACTGAAGGTGCATGAGACCTGCAGCAGATCACAGGGACTGCGCTGTGCGTGGCCCAAGAGATCCCAGGGCTGTGGTTCTTGCAGGTTGAGGGCTTCTCACTATCCAATCCCTCCCTTCTGGATTAAACCTACCCACAGCACACAAGGTATCCCGCCCAGGACAAGCTCCTTTCCTCGTTCAGGAGTCATCCCCAACTCCTGTACACTGTAGTGGTGTAGAATGGGAGGAGAGAACATCAGTTTAAAGATCTCTCCATTCAGAACTGAAGGGTCAGAATAGGTCCTACTCTTTCCTCTGACACCCAGAGGTGAATGTAAAAGGGCACTGCGAAACACTGGGACCACAGCTGTGACTTGAACTGAATTTGGAGCTTCATCTCAGCCCCAGAGCTGACTCCTTTTCATTAAAACATATGCTTGCAGAGAAAATTTTCAGTGCTTCACCTGAAAGAAAGGAAGAGCAATGAATTCAGAAATGCCACTGCAATGTCTCCCAGCAAAGGGAAAGCTGGGTTGACCCTGCCATGCAGATGAAGAGTGCAAACCTAAAACACCTGCAGGGCCAACATCTCTGCCCTCCCCAATAGTCAGACTGTAATTTCTTTGCCATATAGCTCGAATATCCCATAGAAACAAATGTTCTGATCATACTCACGTGCCACTGACCATTGAACTGTTGTGGACCTGGCAGCAGTGACAGAAGAGTTCTGTTAGTTGTTCCTACACAAGAGACCACTCTGCAAGAGCCTTTTAAGACATAGAAGCGTGAAAATAAGCAAGGCCAGGGGCATCCAGGGAGAGCAAACTCACTCAGCATCCCAGCCCAACCACAGCACAAGGCATCTTGCCTTGCCCCCTCCCCTACATTCTCTGCCCCTCAGCTCAGACAAAGCCGAGTAACTGGCAGGTAAGTCATTAGTGGGGCAGGGCCCCAAAGCCTGGCAGGGAGCCAGGGCATAAAAGCAAGACCCTGAGACACGGACGAGGAAGGACCAGCCCTGGCTGATTGTGCCTGGGGCTCAGCGGGGACGGGGAGATGCTGCCCCAGCCAACAGGCCCAGCAGCCACCCCAGCAAGGCCAGGTTAGGCACCAGGAGATGTGGTTTGCATGGAGTTATTGTTCCATGGGAAACTGGCTGTCTTCCTGCTCTTCATCTGTCAGCAGGATTTTCAAAGAATATGCTCTCAAATATGAAGTGAATGTTGCAGGCTGGGCTGGAGCCCTTTGCTAGAAAACCTGGACGTCAGAGTGTGTCCGGTTTAATCCCAGAGTCTGTGAGAATCAGTGTAAAGTAGCATATCAAGTGAACTTTTCACTCTGTGGCAGGGGGGATTACCACATCCCCTTTGTTTGTTGTGCACTGCAGGACCGAAAACACTTTAACCCTTTCTTGCAGCCCTGTGGCACTAAGTACCCATGAAAATTCCTAGGAAAACTGCAGCTGTTTCGCTCTCTGCTGGCTGGGGGGGAGATGGGTACACTCATTTTCCATGAGGCATCACTCTCGGGCTCCCTCCTGGCTGGGGAAATGGGTCCTGCTTTAAAATGTATCCCCACCAGGCTCCTTGGGAAGGTTTTGCAGCAGGCAGTGCAGGCAGCACCAGCTGCTCCCGACTCCTCATAGCCCTGGCCTGACAAAACCTTGGAGGAGGCTCCACTGGTTCCATGGGCAAGTGAGTTTTGCAGCTACAGAGCAGCAGTTTCAGGCCTTTCAGCACCCACACAGCTCACCAGTCCGTCATCTTTTACAGCCCCACATTAGCGCAGTTCCAAGGAGAGAAAAAAAAAAAAAATACCCCAGGAAAATCCTGCCAAAATATTAAAGTGAGATCATTTCTGTTAGAAAATGTTCCCTGTAGAGAGGCAAATTTTGACATGAAGCAAATCAGAAAAGTTATTTTGCTTCGAAATGAATGAAAATGTAAATGCTGGCCTCTGAGAAGTTTCTTTATTTCTGATGAACGACCGGTTTCATCCCTCCTTTTTTCTTGGTTCTTTTCCATTTGAGGTGTCTCAGAATTTCAGCAGTGCTCTCCTGCAGTTGGGGAAAAAGAAGGGGAAATAAAATGGGGAAAAGGCAGAGAAGGCTGAACTCCGAACATGAGTCATCTCACCGCCCTCAGCAGCAAACTGAGATGAAAGCGGGAAAACGTCCCCGTTTCCAGTTTCAAAAGAAAGGCTTTGAGACGCAAACTGAAAAGCTGAGTTTGAAACACAACTGGACTTTCCACCTCATCTTGCAATTTCCCACTGGCTGGTGGAGGCAAAACGTCTTTCCTGGGGGAAAAAAAAGCACATTAAAGCAAAGCTTTGTTGGTGGGGGACTCTCTCCTTTAGGAATTTGGTGGTGTCATCTCTGCAGCAGCTTCTCATCAGTCTTGAGCTCACTGGGTTGACCCCACAATTGCTCCTCAGGATGCACTTTCTGCTCTCTCCATCCTGCACCGTGACCATCACCTCCACTCCCTCCCCTGCCATCCTCCACCTCTTGGTCACAGCAAGTCCTCTCTCCAATCCCATCCTCTGGAGATGCCCACAGAAAAAACAGCTGGGCAACCCTCCGCTCGCCCACTGGAAAAAAAAAATTCTTTAAGGCCAGTTCAGGAGTTTTCTGGGGGTATTTTGGATATTTCATGTGTTTGCAGCACGGTGGTGTTGATGTCCAGCACTACAAGAGGACATGCCTAAGGCCAACTATTGAGGGCCTCCAGAAGGTTTCTGCATCCAAACAGCAACCTAGGTGCAGAGCATATTGACTCCAGCATATGAAGAAATCCACCCACTCACCTGCTTCCCGAATTTCCTGAGCCCACAGCATCATGCGAGAGTCCACTGTGCTGGAGGGTCCTCAAATCCCTCAGCAGATTGTTGCTGTGGTTAATCCTCTGGGTGATAACATCTCCTCATTTCTAGTCAGATTTTGCTGAGCTTCAATTTCAGGTTGCAAGGTCTCGTTATACCCTTTCTTTTTTTCTTTTCTTTTTCTTTTCCCCCCCCCCCCTCCCCTAGAAATTTAAACAATAATCCCCCAGCAAGGAATCTCTTCCCCTCAGAGGTGCAACACGAATTTCAGAGACACAATTCCTTAAACATCTCTTGCTGCAAAGCTGGTCCTGCTGCTGTTTGGTGACCTCCTTTTGGAGGCTCCTTATCCATCCACACTTGCTGCTGCCCCAAAGACAAGGCACAGCCAGGCCACTGTCCATCTGTGGCTTTGCCATCCCTCCCTCCCGTGTCAGTGCTCACCCAGTCCATTTGCCTTTGGGAAAGAATCTTGTGAAACTCTTTTACCTTCACAAATATCCCCCCCTATTTCAATAGCTCTGATTGATGGGCTGGTGACTCAGTTGAGTGATGCCAAATGTCCCCAGAGATGCCCAAGCCTACTGGTTCATAGGAATTCCCTCTGCTCCCAGTTACCCCAGGGGTTCTAAAAGGTGTGACAGAAAACAACTGCGCTCACAGACCTGCTGGAGGGGGCAGATGGTGCCATCTGAGCCATTTCCATCAAAGGCTTCTTTGCCCTGAGATGATGCCAAGCCCAAATGGATCCTTGTATTTAATACCAGTTCAGGCTGTGAAAAAACTCATTTTAATAAAGGGATCGAAGCTGGGTGCAGAGCATATTGAGGGGCTCGTGTCCAGCAGGGACGAGGAGGGTGCAAGTTCATCAGGCAGGACCATCAACACACACACACACACACACACACAGAATGGTGAGCTGAGCTTGGGAACGCACATCTGAGGGAAAAAGGGGGAGAGGAAGAGGATGCCCCACACAGATAGTGCTCAGAGACATTGTGGATTACTGCTGCTAATACCTCTGCTAAGAACAGAAGTCTGCTGGCTGGGAGCAGGAGCTGAAAGCTGAGCCCCTTGTTATATTTCCCCGTTCCCGCCTGCACTAATCCCTTTGAGCCCCAGAAAAAAACTGCAGAGGAATCAAGCAGGTTGTTCATGCCGCCCCAGCGTCCCCGGGATTAATTAATTTGGGATTTGTAGGGAGTCACAAGGTCACGTTCCCCCCCTCCACTGGCAGAGCTGGCTCTGCAAGGCAATGGCAGGGCTGGGCTCGGGGTCTCCCTGTCCAGGGAAATGCCCCATCAGCCACCAACTGGAGCAGCTCCTTGGGACAGCCCCCCTGGGAAGGTGCTGGGCACTGGGCAGGGTGCTGACCCCGAGTGCCAGGGCATGGAAAGGCATGGGGGTCAGCAGACTGACAAGCAAGAAGCATGTCCACATGCCAGAGATCAGCCTCCAGGTAGGAGGATCCCATCCAGGTGGGATGGGATCCTACCTGCACCTGGCCCTGTGCTCCTGCTCTCATCATCAGCACACATGGCCTCCTGTTGGGGCCAGCACAGAAGCAGAAACACATCCAAGGAGGACAGAGACTCCAAAGAGGTGGTTTCAGCCCAGGTGTGACCCTCACCATCCTGTGGGACAAGAGGATGGGGCAGCAGGGGCTGAAGACCAGGTGAGGTGAGCTGTTTGCCCTGCCTATCCATTCCAAGCAGGGATTTCTGCCTTTTTGAAGATATTGTCTCCAGTGGCAGATCCCCAGTTCCCACCACTAGTGGTTGCTTAAACTATTCAGAAATTTGTTTTCAGGGAGCAATCGAGCTTATGATGTGGGTTTTCTGAGTGTTTGCCTAGGAAAGTGCATTCTCGAGAGAGCAGGTTGGCGCAAACACATTTCAAACTGTAATTGAATATTTGTGGTCGATTGTTTGGGTGGTACCTGCCCAGCATTCACAAGGAGAGTTTATTCATTCTCACCCAAAGGCACTTAGGGATCCAGGACCAGCGTTTGTCCCAGCTGTGTTGAGGGTTTTGCTCAGGTCTGGATACTTTGCAGCCTCTTGGTAGCAGGAAGGAGCAGAGGTATGAGCAGTGGGCCCAGGGCATGAAAGGGGCCATGGAGGAAGGAAAATGATTTCTAGTACCTGCAAGGAGAATTGGGGAACCTGGAGCTTTCCTTTGGTGCCAGGGTTGGAGGGGTTATTGATTCAGCCCATTAGGTGGTAACATCCAAATGAAGTGCAAGAAAGAGCGTCATGAAGAGGGTCCAGGATCCAGACCTGGTCCTCATCCCCTCGTGAATTGCTCCTTGCCACACTAACACTGAATCCCTTAAGTACAGACACTTTGAAGTGCAAAATCCCAGCTGGCCTGCTGTCAGCCTGCTCCAGGAAATTTCTCCTGAGGCTTTTAAGATCTTAAAGCAAATGGGCTGCCTCAGGCACTGCCTGGTGCTGCCAGGATGAAGAACTCCTAATGTCCGTGCTTCCTTCTGTCCCATCTCTGCTCCAAGGCTCCATCAAGCAGCTCAAAACTCTTTGTCAGCCCATCATGGACAGCCTGAGGCTGGCAGTATGGACAGGAGGGCAGCTCTCTGCCCATCTTCAAGGAGTTTGGAGTCAGACATGGCCCTGGTGGTAGGGGAAAGCCCCCCTCAAACAATGACACAGTGCCCAACCTTCAGTCCCCTAGCAGCATCCCAAAGTGAAATGGTGCTGTATGGTGGGATTGGAAAAGTTAGCCAAGACTTGGTTCAGGTCCATATAGACCATTTAACCTTTGGAAATGGGGACAGATCAGCCATTCAGCTGGATGACTCTGCCTGCTTTGATGCAAGTGTCCTCTTAAAAAAAAAAAATCCTCCTTTCCAATGGCCTTTTCTAGTTCTTCTCCATCCTTTCTGGCACTGAACGATCTGCACCACACGCAGCAACGGTAGATTTTCTGCAGGACTGGAAATACATCCCATTTACTGCACCATTTGTTGCATATTGTTATCAGCATGGTCATTCAAACCCGAATGCCTCCCTCCTGAGCTTGCCAGGCTATGTGATACGAGGGGTCTTGTGCAGTATCTAAAGGTGAGGCCTGGAACCTGGTGGAGTTACAAGCAGCATCACCAGCAGGTACATTCCCCACTGCTCTGGGCTCAATGGAAAGCTTGGCTTACAAGGGTCGTGCATTGAACATTGCTATGGCTTAACAAGTTAACAAGAATATTTTCTTATTGTATTTCTTCACATCATCATCCTGTGGTTCTGGAGAAGCATGGGGGACACCTCCCCTCTCTTCCTCCCCATGCAGGGCAGAGGCTGGGGAGGGATGAAGACAAACATGGACAAATAACTCGAGGAAGGACGACTGAGGGTCCAGGTACAAAGCTGGGTCTTTTCCCTTGGAAAGCAGCAGCACTGAAAGAGCCTCAGGCAACTGTGGAAACAACTTGAGCTGGGCATAAGCTCCCAGGACAAAAGAGAGCTTAGCTGGCAAACAGTCTTTGGGGCTTTAGCAGAGGGACAGTGAATAGAGGGGAAGCAGCCTGTATCCCCAAGCGTGGTGGGAGCAAGTCCATCGCTGCCGTAGGGGCAACAGCTCTGCTGTCAGCACTTCAAAACAAGTATTGGCAACCTGGAGGAAACGCAGGAGAGGGCACAGCCATGAGTCAAATCTAGCAAAGCTGCCTCTGAGCGAGAGGCAGGAGCAGCTTTGGGTTGTTGGAGAGATGCTCGAGGTGTAGCTCAGCCTGTACACCTACGAGGAGGTGTCTGAGGGCAGGTGGGTTTTGGTTCTGCAGGGAACAGATGGTGAAAGGCAGCAGACACACATGCTTTGCAGCAGGGAAAGCGATAAAATACGTGAATGAGAGCTTTGGAGACCTGATGGATCACTGCTTCTCTGGGTTCGGGACTGGCCATCCCGCTTTCAAAGCCCTGCCCTGGGTTTGGCCATAAGACCTGAGCTTGGGGTGGGGAAGGCACTGCCACAATCCTGCAGCAAGGTCGTGGCAGAAGGGGAGACCAGAGCATCAGAACTGTCCCTCAGCGTCACACTCCCCTCCTTGCACAGCACAGGGAACAGATAGCTCAGGAGGGTGTGCAAGGCACACACACTCAGGTTTTTTTTCAGACAGATAAAGAACAGGGTCAGGATTAACGCAGCTGCTGCCCCCAGGCCAACTGCACTACAGACTTGTCTGCTGGAGCAGAGCAGGGTGAAGCACTCAAGCCTGCCCACCTTTGTCTGGCAACTGATCCAGAGGCTTGTCCCTCCCCATATCCGTGGCCCCCTGGCCCGGCCTGATTGCGTGTCTTCTGCAGCGTCTGCCTTTCAGCCAAGCGTGTCTCTGACGGCCGGTTTTGGGTGTCTGCAAGCCCTCCTGGTATGGCAGGGTCTGGAGGTGGTATTCTGACCCTGCAGCCATCTCCATGATACTGTTATCAACCCAGTGTGGCCTCAGGTTTCGCAGAGGCCAGTGCTGTCCATCAGGCTGTGCCAGGGAAGAAATCCCTGGGGCAGCAGCGCTGCCGGTGCTCAGGGGGGGCATCCATCCTCCTGAGCATCCTTCCTCACCCCCGTGGGACCCCCAGCCCTTCAGGGCCTGGCTGTCATGCCTGAGTTCTTCCAGAGGCTCTCTGAGTATCACACCAGCCAGCTCCCTTCAGCTGGATTTACACCTGCTGGCACCTTCCCTCGGGAAGAACCAAAACCCACCTGGCCCTCAGTGGGCTTCTCCGCCCATTCTAACTTACAAAATGACATTGTTGCTCAGCCTGTGACAAAGTGAGAGCTTTTAGTGATGGAGCTTGTCAGGAGCTTCTGGGAAACCAAGGACACTTTTCCTGGTGGCTCTCCCTGATTTACACATGCATTTCTTCCTTCAGCTCACTGCCCTAGAGAAGCACCACCTCTGCAGCAAGTAGTCATCATAAACTTCTTCCAAGTGATCATGTGCATGTCTGTTCATTTAGGTTTTGATTAAAACTTTGATAATTTGCTCAGTGCAGAAGTCAGAGTCGCTGACCTTTGGTTTCCTAGCTCAACCTTTCAAAAAACTATCATATTGACCTTTCATCTGGGACAGAAATTTAGACAGCAGGGCCCACTAAACACCTAACTTGGCTCCAGCCATGGTGAGTTCCGTATGCCCTGGTGATTTTCTGTCCAGTTTATCAGCTTTGTTTTGCAACTTTCCAACTTGAATCCTTGGCACCAGGGGATTTCTCGGCTCTTTTTTTTTTTTTTTTCCCAGGAACCAATGCTGCAAATTCCAGAGACAGGCAGGGGTTTCCCACAAAGCTGGGCTCACCCCTTCCAGTGCTGGGCACATGTCCCTGCCCAGCCAGTGGCACTGTGGGGTACCTACAGCCCCTCCCTCGAGGAAGGAGCCCCATCACCTCCTCAGATCCACTGCGTGGGGACAGATCCCTTACCTATTCTTAGGGGGGCAGGATAAACCTCAGCAAAAAAAAAAAAAAGGATGATTTCCAGGTGCAGATTTCAGCTTTTCCCCTGCTGGTGGCTGCAGAGGCTGGTCTGTTCATGCACCCTGCTCACCCCATCCCACCATGCATCCCCCAGCTTTTCTCAGCTCTGCTGCCTGTGGTATTTCAGGGTGGCAAGGCAAGAGCACACCTTTTTTGCACTCTGCAGACAAGTCTGGGTGTGCAAGGCATGTTTGTGACCCCTCATTTATAGATTTTGTGCCCCTCAGTGATCCGGGCAGGGAGTTATCCAGGTGCAGCCCTTGCTCACACCTCTCCACGGATATTACCAGAGCAGAAGCGAGTTTCTCCCATGCCAGGACCAATGTTAGGCTGCAGAAAACCCTTCCTCTCCTTCCCCACGGGCAGGGGTTTAGCACTGGCCCACTAGCTCCCTAGGAGTAGGGCAGGTGAAGCCAAATACTTTCGCTAATCCCAGCTCCGAAGAGCTGCTCTCAGGTTACAGGCAGTGTGAATAGGATCTATGTTCCAGGGTGATCAGACTTCCTGGAATTTCTGCAGGACCAGTTATCTGTTCCTGTAACCATCTGCAGCTGAATGTGCTGGTATGGCCCAAGTCCAAAATGCCCCCATCTCCTCGGAGCCCCATCCGAGGTCCGTGGGTGAAGCACGGCTGGCAGCAGGAAAACTCCCCTGCAGCTTCACACACATGGGTGTCCTGACTGAACAGCCCAGAGCACCTCAGAAACCTGATCCTTCCCCACAGCCTTCCCCCAGTCCAGACCAGAAGAGACAAAGAGCCCTCGGCCACCGGACGTGCCAAGTGTGACTCCCGAACTTATATCCAGCCACAACCTGACACTGCCTGTGTGAATTCATTTAGGGTTGACTCAGCTCCCCACCATCACTGAGAGCTTTCAGCACTCCTGAAATGTCCCCAAGCTGTCCTGTCCCTGGAGGGAGTGCCTCAGATGAAAAGGAATCCTCACGTTGCAGCCTGTTCCTCTCCTGGTGGGTCTGATGCCTCCTTTGGGATGTCGTGGGGTCCTCAGGACTGGGCTGATGGTGGGAGCTTGTCCCTTGCTGAAGGCAAAGGGAACTGCAGTGTGCAAACATTCAAGACATGTGAATCCAGACAGTGAATTTCTCTCTCCACCCCTTGCAGAAGATGCTGCAGTCTCCTCTGCAGTGCAGACCGCAGTGTTTTCTCCCCATCACTACCTGTGTTGGCTCTCTGAAAAAAAACATTAAGGTTTGTTCCATGCCCAGCTCGTGCCTGGTCCTTCACAGTCTTGTAGTTGCCCCCCTGCTAGGGACTCTGCTTGCCCATGGATTTTCCCCTCCTCCTTCCAGCCTGAGACACTGCAGGCAGGAAGAGCTGCCAGGGAACCATGGAGAAAACACCCTCTTTACTCCGTTTCCCACCGTCCTGCAGCCCTGACACTCCACTTCTCCAGCCTTTGCAGCCATCATGTATGCATGGTGACAAGCAGCCCTAGGGATACCTCTGAGTATCCAGGGATCAGCCTGAGTAGTTGCCTGACGGCATATCCAGAAAACCAGCCTGTCCTCTCACGGCAAGCGCTGCCTGTGGCTGCACACACCAATGGACAGCAATTAGCCAGGTGGAAAAATGACACAAAAGTCCACGGATAGAGCGACACTTTGATCTGTGCTTCCTGCTCCTCAGAAAAGCGTGGGGTTTTTTTTTGCCAGGCTTTGCAGGGGAGAAACACTTGTGCGTGGGAGAAGCTGTGTCTGGCAATAGCAGCCTCAGCAGCATGAGACATAAATCTGATGGCAGAGCATCCTTAGCCAGATGACACCATCCTGCAAGGGCTCTGTCTGCTGCTCCTGGGACAAAAAAAAAAAACCCACAGGAGGAGCTGGAAACAGCTCATCAGATCTTCCCAAGAAGAAAAGAGGGGGCACAGCTCCACTACCACCCAGCCCAAATCCCGGTGCCGCTCTAGACCTTCGGGCTGAGTGGGGTTTCCAGGAGAGCTCCGACCTCGCCGCTGCAATCCGGCTCCCGGGGAGCGGTCTGTGTCCTGAGGAATGTGGCTCTTGAACTGAACTCCACAGGCTTTTTTAACAGGCTTTTCAGCCCCAAACACAGGGGCTGAAAAGGGGCGAGTGCCCCCTGAGGGGGGGAGAGCAGTGGGGTGGGATTAGGACCGGCACTAACGCCCCGGGCTCCGCAGCGGCGTCTGAGCAGCGCAGGGAGAGGTCAGGATTAGGGGAAATCCTTTCAGACCGAAGGGGAGTTAAGCAGCTCTGTCCTTGCACACACAGAGGGGGCACCCCCAAACCTCTCCCCTGCAAAAGGCAGCGCTGGGGGCGGAAGGCAAGGGGCAGCCTTTGTCCCTCTGATTAAAAGCAGAGGGCAATTAGGTGGATGGACATAGAGCCCAGGGAACACTGTTCTCTGCCTCCACAGGGATCTCTCCCTCTTTCTCAGCTTTCTTTCATCCTCTACCCCAGCTCCCAAATCCATGTGTGCCAGGCTATTAATTGAATTAGCCCAGCACCTTTCACTGGGAACAACTTAAGAAGATTTCAGTACACTGATTGCTTTTTACAGCCCTGGGCAGGTTTGACAGCTCAGTTTAACAGAGGGAAATTTATCCTTACACCGGAAGTGCAGTAGGTGCTCTTAAATATCCAGCCCCTGCAAGAGCCTGGAATCACAGGTTTCATTAAAAAATCACCCCTATTTCAGGACTTTGTGAAAAGACAGAGCTTGAAGATGGGAATCCCAAAGGGATAAGCCAGAGTCTCCAGACTCTGCAACTCTGAGGACCTGGTGGCTGGTGCTTGCAACACTGGACATCACTACAGGTCACTTGGACACAACTTTGGACACCATGGCACTCCCTCAAGCTCCAGAGGCTTGGCTCAGCCAGGCCAGCACAGTGGGTAATGCAGGCCATGTGGGGTTGGGAAGGTGCTGCTGCTGTCCCCATAACCTCCACCATCCTTTTCCACTCCTGTGATAGTTTCCCCACCCCTGCAGAGATGCAGGCACCAATTGCTGCCAAGTCTTCTCTGCTTACAAGCTCCTCTTCCTTCCACTCTGACACATTCACATGGGATGCTCTGGAAGAGCATCTGCTAATGCCCCCTGTTTTTAAGTGAACTCAGTTTCCAGCACTGCAAGTCTCACTGAAAGGATCCTTGCAGCCCCCAGGTGCTTTGGGGAGGGAATTCCTCTTGCATCCATGTTGCACAGCAGGAGGAAGGGAAGCCAAGGCCCTGCCACATCCCCCGGTGTGTCTGCGTGGCACACGGGATGGGGTGCTCCCTGGAGGGGACTGTCCTCAGCAAACAGAGCTGGATTTCAAACCAGCCAGACCCACACGCTGCAACCTCACCCCAGACTGTCTGTGTTCGTGCCGGCTGGTGCTTTCAGGGTGTGCTACAGAGGCGTTGAGATGGGTGTGTCAGTGATCGCTGCCGAGGCAGCCGGTGAGGAGGTGGGCTGCGAGCGGGGCTGTCTGCATGGCTTTGCACCGAGCAGATCTGGGCTCTCCCCGGGCCCATCCACTCAAAGACAAGCCTGAGGAGACACCCTCTGAATCGCGAACATCCCTACCCTGACTGCCTGCTGCCCGCGGGGGATAATGCAACAGCTTTATGGAAGGGAAGACGGTGTCAAAGCAGCCTCACGCTGCCCCCTCCTCCTCCCTGTGTCCTGCCTTCCTTTCCTGCCAGTGTTTAATAACAAATGCACCACAACCTGGGATGGACACGAGGTGCACAGCCCATGCACATCAGTAGCCTTGCTCTGCTCAGATCCCAATCTCTGCTCTAATTCAGTCAAGGACAGGAACTCTCCTGCTGGCTGGGAATGGCCACAGACCCACCCTGTGTTCATCTCCATTCCCAGGTCAGCTCTGAGAGAAACAGTCTGGTCTTCACCTGGAGATTTCACCCCCAGTGCTGCTGCACCCATCCCATGAGCTGGTTACACGGGAGAACCAAGGATATCTTTAACAAGAGGAGAGCAAGGAGCAGGTAGACAGAACTGTGCAATTAATCATCCCTTTCACAGTCTGAAAATGTCGCTTGCTTTCTCCCAGCCCAGAGCTGTTTCTTATGAAACTCTCCCATCTCTGCTCAGGCTCAGCTGTGTGGTCCCCACACTCTGTGTCCTTGTCCCTGTGTCCCCAGGGAGGGTCAGTGCCAGAAGGTGGTTGGCTCTAAAAGGATCTGGAAGCACCTGCAAGAGTTATCATACAAATGCTATAAAGGGGAGCATCATGTGGGTCATTTGCAGACAAGACCCCTCCACCCAATCCTTCCTTTTCCTCCTGCACAGGTACAGGAGAGCCAAGAGCAGGAACACCTTGGAGGAAATGGAAAAGACATGGCAGATTTCAAGGGATTTAACTCTCCTCATTCCAAAGCATTCTCTACACGTGCCTTTGCCAGCATTTTGGTGAGGTTGGCTGGAGTCTGAAGGCAATGATTGGTAGTGGTGGAGTGCAGGAGAGGCAGCCAGACAAATGACAATGCAACATTTGCAGGGGTAGAAGTGATGGCTGATATAACTGAGAAGCCACTGCACAGGCACAGCCTGGTTTCTGTATGGGACAAACTAGGAAGATTTGTGTCTCCTCATGCTGCCATAGGTCTTTTTTCCAATCCCCCTGTATAAAAAAACCCAAAAATCCAGGTCTCTTTTTTTTTTTAGGTGCTGGAAATGCACTTAGAGTCAGCATAAGGTATTATTTTAAAAGTATTATTACCTAGAAACTTCTCCAGAATCTCCCAAGGAGCAAATGACAAATTCAGGAGCTGAACTAAGCTATAGGACACTCCTGTCTAATACCTTAGCCCCAGTCCACTTTCCCTCTCCTGTAATCTCTCAGTTAATGCACACCTGAGTAATTACAGATGTTCTGGGCAAATTTCAGGTTATGGCTTTAGCTGCACAGCTTGTGATTTGCAAGGCAGCACATGTGCAAGTGAAGATACCCAGGAAGAAGCAATTTGCAAATCATTTTACAAAATGAAGTATAGAAATTAATAAAAAAGTAGGTCAGATGGGCCCTCTGGAGGTCTCTCATCCAACCCCTTGCTCAAGGCTAAACTTGAATTTAGATCTGATTGCTCAGGGCTAGGCTTTGTCTAGTTGAGTGTTGAACACCTCCAAAGATGGAGAGGATTTTTGGCCACAGCCTCTCAAGGCCTCTGTCCAGTGCTTGAGCACTTCCAGGATGAAGAAATTTTCTCTTATGTCCCATCAGAATTTCTCTCAGTCCAACATGTTCCCACTGCCACCGTCCTTTCTCTGTACTCCTGAGCTGGCTGTTCTTCTCTTCAGCCTCCTGAACATGTTCATGTTCCTCTGAACAGCAGCTCTGACCTCCAATGCATTTACCACTTCCCTCTGTTTGCTGTCACCCTCAAACTTGCTGTGGTTGCATTCCCTCCACTCGTTTAGGTCACAGCAATGCAGGGTATCTTCATTCTTCCCTCCTGAAGAGAAAAACTAAACTTTTCCAAGTAAAAAGAGACCTGTGATTTCGAGCAGGCACAGGGCTGGTCAGGGCTGCAGCTCCTTCGGTGTCTATGGAATAAAAAACCAGCTCAAGACGGGCAGCACAGCCTTCTCTGCTCAGTCCTCATCACCTGGGGGGAAAAAAAACGGGGATCTTCAAGGCAATGGGACTCCACAGCCTGGAGGAGAAGCCCTACAAGGTGCAAAGAAGTCCATGCCACTGCCCTCCAAGTTCAGGGTGAGCAGGGTGCAGACAGTGGGGTGAGCAGGGTCAGGGTGAAGGCAGTGGGGTGAGCAGGGTACAAGCAGCAGGGTGAGCACAGTGAAGGCAGCGGGGTGAGCAGGGTCAGGGTGAAGGCAGTGGAGTAATCAGGGTGCAGGCAGCAGGGTGAGCAGCGAGGTGGGGGCAGGGACCCGCAGCCAAGCAGCCCACAGCTGAGAGCTGTCAGGCAGCTGCCCTGCAGGGTGGGCTGGCTAGCCCCTCTGGCAAGGACATCAAGGGTGGAGGGTGGGAGGAGGACAATAGTCCTTTTTGGACTGAGCAGGAAGGATCTTTCAGGGGAGAGAGACTGAGCAGAGAAGGACAGAGCCTGCAGGAGGAAGAAGAGGTTTTGCAGGGAGAAAGAGCCTGCACGGTGCAGCAGAGGATGCATTACAATGCAGGGGGAATCTGGGCTCTTCCCCACCGGCCTGGGCAACCACAGGACACTTCTGCCTTCCCATATGTGCTCAGGACAGGAGCATGAAGCACTGAAACCCTTTCCTGCCATGCCAGCGGGGGGACCCCAAAGAACCTGGGGCTGACAAGGGCTAAGGCTCCACAAATAACCTCAGAAACCAAGGAGGCAGCCAAAACGTGTCGTGTAATCACAGATAAACACATAATCTACTCAGGTTACACTGAGGGGAAACCACAAACCACGAGCAGACAGGAGAGGAGAGAAACAACGAGCCAAAGGGAGAAAGAAAAATCCACCGGGAGAGACGAGGGCCTGTCAGTAAATCCCAGGGGCTGCTGCTCTTCTCCTGACCCTCTCCCTGGTCTTCCCAGCCCAGGGAACTTCATCCTTGCAAATTTTTCAAGAAGAAGCTCAGAAACTGGCAGTATGAAGCTCAGGCAGGAGCCCTACCAAGAATCTGCCTCTCTGACAAGACATCTCTGCTGAACTGGGTGGAGAAGAGCACGGAGATTTACTGCTGGGCACCCAGGGCAACAGGGACAGGGCCAAGCTCTGCACTCTGCAGCTCCCTCCAGCTCCAAGAAACCAAGGGTCTTGGAAATACCTCAGAAATAGCCATACTGGTGGAGAGGACCAGTTCTCCCTGCAAATCCCACAGCAAGGAACCAGGGAGGATGCCGCGAGCCGGGCTGAGCGGAGAGCACCGTTCTCACCCAGGGGAAACTTTGCAGAGAGCTCTGGACTGGAGATGTGCAGATGGTCTGCAGCACGAAAACTGCAGGCATTTCCTCCTTTCCTGCCAGTGCCTCCTGCCCAGCCCTGCGCTGGCCTGCAGGGGCCGGTTCACAGATGAGTGCAGGCACAGGAATGCAGTGGGAGTAGAGAGTTCTTTGAAGATCCCGGCCACGGCACGGCCGGTGGGAACGCGTAGCTGGAGAGGCCGAGTTGGGAGATAGCCACTGCCATGAGATCTGCCATGAAATCAGTTCCTGGGAATGTTCTGCCAACCAGCCACGGCTTTCCCGGCAGGGGTAAGCATCCACCAAAACAAAACAGGATTTTACTCTTCCTTTGGAGGCGCAAGTGAATGCAGTCCAAGTAATATCTTCACCCACCATGCTTCTGCCCCAGCCCTCCATGGCCTGGGGGAGCTTTAGCAGGTCCTTGTAGGGTGGATGTTGGGGAGTTGCTTCCTGGAGCAGAGCCCTTCCAAAAAAAAAAAAAAAAAGGCACTAAACACCCTACCAGTTCTGTTGCCATCCCCTTGCCTTTGGGTTCCCTTAGCTCTTTCCATGGTGCAGAGGTCTCTAGGCTGCCAGCATGTTGCATGACCCCGACAGCAACACCTCAGTGAAACCTGCCACAGTTCTGCCTTCTCCAATACCTGGCAATGTTACCAAAACACAGACGAGATGGAGAGTTAGGCTTAACCTTTCAGGGCCCAACTGAGACAAAAAGATGGTGAGTAAAAACGTGTGAAGTTCCTGACTCTTCTGGTATTTGAGGACCAAGTACCTGCCCAGGTGTCCCCCATCCAGCTGCAGCCCAGACACCAGAGCAGGGGGCTCAGTACTGACAATAAAGCATCCTCTCACCCTGGAAAGCCAGGCAGGGTCTGACCCCAGCTCGGGGTGTGTAGTTCTGTCCCTCTATAAGCCAGTATGGGATCACAGAATCATAGAATATCCTGAATTGGAAGGGACCTGTAAGGATCACGGGGTCCACGTCCTGGCCCTGCGCAGGACAACCCCAACAATCCCACCATGTGCCAGAGAGCAATGTCCAAATGCTCCTTGAGCTCTGGCAGGCTGGACTCTGGACTGCCCCTCCATCCAAATGCTACTCCAGAGGAATTCAGAACATTCTGCATCTCAGGACAGCGGATAGCCTGCATGGGAGTAAGTGATGCTGCTCTGGGTTTCAGCTCCAGGGCTGCATCAAGGCTGCCTAGAGCCAGTTGCTCTCTGCCACGCTAGCAGGTATACAACAAAAAAAAAAAACCCAGAAAAACCCCAGAATACATTAAATATTCCCCAGCCACAAGCCAAACATCCCTCCTGCTAAACGCATGACCTCTCTCTGCATTACCAGCTTTCTGTAGAGACCACACATAACGCCCGTGGATAAATCTCCCCTCTCCGGTTTCCGTTTCCATGAGGCCAAACTGCTGGCTCACACCTTCCTCTGCTCTTCACGGGGCATCATGCCCTGAGCGAGAAGAGACACCTGCTGCTTTGCTTCCCTCCTAAGACACCCACAGAGACTGCAGCCCCAGCCCCCCACCCCGGGTGCCCCTACAGCAGCCCAGGCAGTGCTTAGGAAGGCCCAGCATCCACACTGAAGGATTCTGCAGGCAGTGGGATGGTGAGGCAGAAAGCAGAAGCACTTGCCTGTCCATGGGGAGACAGAAAAATCACGGCTTTCCCCGGTCCTTGCCCTTTTCCTGAAGGCTTCCTTGACCTCCAGCCCAGGTGGAACCATCCATGGGGCAGGAGATCGGGCCATGCAGCCAGAACCACCCCAGATGGGTTTGAACCCCGTGGGAAATCGGTAAGGAAAGAGGATGTGGAAGGATGTCAGATACTGGGGTGGTGGGTGGGTGCAGCCAGAAAATTGGGGGTAGGGAGAGGGTTGGTCCTGGTTGGCCTGATAGCTGAAAGGAGGAGACAGTGGGAGGGAACATGGGAGTCCCTGGTTGGCAAAGCTGCTGATGGACCCCGTGCAAACACGATGGTGGCTGTTGGTAGAGGGGCAGGGAAGGGGCCCCACCAGGGTCTGTGGCTGGAAGCAGGGCTGCCATGTCCCCAATTCACAGGAGGGCAGGCAGTGTCCCAGTACACAGACAGCAGTGAAGGATGGCATGGGAATATCTCCTGAACAAAGGTCACAAGGCCAGGAAGAGCCCAGCTTCCTGTATTCATCACCTGCCTCAGCTGAGCTGACCAGAAATAGAAAGCAACACACCTTCAAATAACCAGGCTGAGTGTCTTCCCAGCCTAAATCCTGAGCAGAGAGGCTGCAGAGACCATGAGTCAGCTCTGTATTAATAGCAGGGCAGAAGCCAGGCAGGTGTCAGGGGCTAACAAGGGCACGACAGACACCACGTTCCCCTGGCCTGAGAAGTTATTCCTCCAAGGAGTGAATATTTCCCATGCTCCAGCCATTCCCCACCTTCCTCCTTCTTAGGGGCTGAATGGCTCTTGCTTATCCCACCAGCTCCTGCCTGCTGCACTGGATGGATGCAACTTCCCACAGGGAGAGACCCAGCACCACTGGCAGCATCTCAGTCTGGGGAAGGGTGAGCTCGGTCCCAAAACAAACTCTGGGGCAGGGGAGCTCCCTAAATGCACACCCTTCCCCCCAGCCTCCCCCATCCACTTAGTGCATCCCACAGAGGCTCTCGGCACGCTGTCCTGGAGGGCTGGGAAAGCCTTGGCTCACACATGCTGCCCAGAGCAGACTCCCAGCTCACTTCCACCTGTTTCTGATAAGCTCACTAATCCATCCCCATAATGATTCTTTATTAATGGATGCTGCTGTCTTCATTACATGCCTTAATTAGTGTTTTGTGAGCAAATTCGGGGGGATAAGAAGTGTGTCACATTTTCCAGCGGGGGGTTTGCGCACAGCTACCAAAATAACCTTGTCTGTGAAGCTGTTTCACCCTGCCCATGAGCCACTGTCGAGGGAGCTGTTTCTGCCTAATCCGGCAAGCAGGCTGCCCTCTGCCCAGCCTCCCCACCCTTCCTCCCTGGCTGGGCTCGCTGAGCTCCCACAAGCCAAGATGAATTTCGGTCATGCACAGGCTTGAAGAGAGATTTGTCATCGGGAATCGAAAAATCCTGGAAAAGCCCGAACTGCTGTTGCCCTGCTCGCTGGACAGCTCTGCCCCGCCTGGGGATGGGGCTGAGGGCAGTGGGGGTTGCTGTGGTCCCTGCCAACTGATGCTGAACCAGCTTATCACTCAGGCTTAAAGTCTGAGGAAGTTGCCTGAGATATCCCTGGCACCTTTGAGGAAATGGCAAAATCCCACCGGAGTCTGATTTCTGCAGGCGCGGGAGCGACCTGGGGTGGCTCCAGCACGAGGGGACCCACGGAGCTCCATTCCCAGAGGAGCAGCACCCACCATCACCAGCATTTCTGGGCAGAGAAGGACTGGCAGGAGCCAGTCCTGTGGAGGCTGTGCCACTGGGATGGGACCCGGAGCAGCCACCCCTCAGCTCCACCCAAGAGGGAAAAAAACCAAAGCAGTTGGCCAGTGTGAGCAGCACCACTGCAGGTGTCCTCCCCTGGCACAGGCCGTTCTGTACTCGGCATCCTCCTGAAGCCAGCACAGTCCCCGGCCCCCATGGGTGCTTTGGGACAAGCCCCTGCTCCTCACACATCTGAGACCACAAGCAGGGGCATGGCAGAGGTGCCTTCCATCATCCTGACCCATGTCTTGGGCTGTCCACCATCCCACCAGCACAGCACAGCGAGTCTGGAGACCCACAGCTCCACATGGCCCTGGCCCAGGTCTGCCAGCTTTCTTTTTCTGGATCTAATGGGTGCACTGATGCCAGGCCTTGGTGTCAGAAATTTCCTGAAATCTAATTTCATCTTAAAAAATAAAAATAAAAAAAAACACAATTGTTGCTTGCCATTTGTGCCTGAGCTGTTTGCAGTAACAGTCTGAGGCTCCTCCTGGCTTGTGCCTGATCCAAGGGTCCTTATGCTGGAAATAAGACAGAGGATCCTGCTCCTGGGGCAGCTCTCCCACAGGAAGCAAGCAGTGATGCTGGGTCTGGCTGCATTACAGCTGGCATCATCTCCCCAGGTGCTGCAGTGGTTCTCCCTGCATTAACCCCTTGACATCCCCGCCAACACATCTTGGTTCCCATTAGGGCTTTTCCCACTTTCCCCAAGAGTGAAATGAACCAAAACTTGCCCCTCCGTCATGGCTCTGAGGAGAATTTAATTCCAAGGTTCAAAGCTTCCCCATCCCTTTCCCAGATAAAAGGGTGATCAGCAAGAGGGGATGAGCTGGTTAATAAAAGCCGAAGAAGAAAGGGGGACCGAAGGGCTGCGCCTATAAAGCACAACCCAGCAGGAGAGAAGCAGCTTTTCTCCATGCAAGCCTTTCCCCAGTTAATAATTACAAGCCAGGCCCGCCAGTTCCAACCCGCTGCTCCACAAGAAAAGGCAATTAATTTAAGACTAATAGGATTTTAAATTCAAAACAATCCCGAGCGGGTTTTTGTGGCGGGCTGTGAATGCGCCGCAGAGCCAGCCAGCAGCAGGCGGGACAGAGGCTGGGTTTGGCAGAGGGGATGGAGGAATTAAGGGCCAGGAGATGAAATCTCGTCTCCTGCAGATGCTGGGCTCTTGATGGCAGGTCCCCATTCACTGGGACGCTCGGTAGGGGCTCTCCTCAATGGGAGGATGGCAAGGAAGCATCTCATTGAGCTCACGCCAGTGGCTGGACAAAAAGAGGAGCCCAGACCACCCCTGACACTGGGACCAAGGCACTCCAAAACCTATCCCCACCAGACACAGCTGTGTGTTGGCCCAGGGACCATGACTATCCCCTGTCTCCTCAAAGCAGGTCCTCCACAAGGTATTAGCGTGCTCCAGCCATCCTCCCTCTGACCTGGCACTGAGAGAGTGTCCTAGGAAAGTCAAGGTAGGCCTTGGGCTCTTCAGAGACCTGCAGCTCAGCCTGCAATGAGAGACATGATGTCAGCCCCTGCAGGCACCTCACGGCTGGGTTTCCACCTCCCATCCCAGATGGGCTGGTACAAAATTTCCTCCCAGTCCCTGGAGGGCTGTCCAGCAGCACCCAGCCAGACTGAGCTCAGAAAAAGGGAGCGATGCCAGCCTGTGTCCTAGGAGGGGGCTGGGAGGGCAGGCACAGGGGACTCATCTGTTGTGGGAGTTGCATGGTGATGGTGGGAAGGGATGGGCATAGGGGCCCTGCCCTGATCCCCTCTCTGGCAGCCAGAGCTCTGCCGACTCACCAGCATGTGCTGGGAGATGCTGGAACTGGAATTCGTGTGGAGCCACCCAGCACCAGAAGTGTGTGTAGAAACAAGACAGCAAGGAAATAACCAAGTGCTCTGCTATGGGCTGTGCTGACAGGGATCTGCAGCCTCACTGACCAGAGCTGTGAATGGGACTTGAGCTCACAATTCCTCCCTCTTCACACTGCGACCCTGCAAGGTCTAGGATTTACCACTGCTGCTGAGAAATACCCCCCTGAGGCTGACTGAAACAGCCTCTCCTGAAGTGTTTTAGCATGAAGGCATCTCTTCACTCCAGATCAGCTGCAAGTGTGGGCTCAGCCTCATAAGGGGGCTTTAGTTGTCATAGCATGTCCAAATACCCTCACGACTCTGGGGTTTGGCATCTGGTGTCACCCCAGCAATCACCTGCTGTGTCTGTAGGAACTCTGGGGACACAGGGATCATCCTGTGCACCTTTTTGCCCATCAGCCATCATGGGACCATCTTCCTTTTGCAGTGCACATTCAAGGCAGGAGGAAGGAAGGCTACATTTAGGAATACACACCTCTTCAACAGGTGCTTGAAGAACATTTTAAGAAGGCCCCCATGCAGTCAAAAGGATTGGTATTAGACCCTCTCAGGATCCCTGGGAGCTCAGACTAGTAAATAAGGACTCTTGGTGTCTGTGCAGGGCCCTTAATCAACCTCCACACCCCTGGGCCACAGAAAACCACGGCATTGACCCAAAGTGACCCTGTCCCCTGGCAGGTCCCCGAGGGAGCACTGTCCGGACTGGAGGCTGAGGTCACGTCTCACACACCATATCCACCTCCAAGGCAAGACAGATGGAAAAGATGGCCCTTGGCCAGGCATGGGAAATGTTCAAGAGGGTGATGAAGAAGAGCTTCCCAACACCAGAATGTTTATCCTCCAAATTTTCCACAGTCATGGGCACCAAGCCTGCTCTTAGCCTGGGTCATGCAGTGCATTCCTCCTGGCCTTATTTTGAGAGATCATTTTTACCCAATATCCCACTTTCTCTAGGAAAACAAACCCCAAACACCAGCCTGGGGACAATTCCAGCCTCAGCTATGAGAGTTGGCAGGGTTGCAAAGCATTCAACACCAAGTCTTTCATTGTGGGAAACACTGAATAACCTTCATGTGATGGGTGGAGTTTCTCCAGGCAAACAGGAGGGATTTATGGAGCTGGCCACAGGCTGGGAGAAAGCTCCCATAAAATGTCTTTGTCACTAGCCACAGGAAGGGCATTACCTATGGCACTGCCCTCACAGGCCAAGGGTCTGCCCGAAGCAGGGGGAGGTCTTGTGATCCCACATAAATGAAATAAAAAGCCAGGGATGTTCACTCAGGTGCTTCCATTAAATGAGTTCTAGTTGGATGCACTTAGTGAGCAGATGGAGGGAGGAAGAAGAATGAGACCCCAAACACACAAGACTGGGACTATGGAGGAAGATGAGGGTGGGCTGGTTTGGCCCCACTGCAAAAAGTTGCTGATCTCTGCAAAGCTGATGAGGAAAGCTGTCAGGATGATAGGTGGGAGCAGGACAGCAGACAAGGAGGTGCAGTGGAGCAGGAAAATTTTGAGGGCCTGAGGAAACAGTCATTGCCAAGGCTCCCCAAAATCTTGCTGCATCCTCTCATGTGGAAACACCAATGGGACGAGGAAAATGCAGTGGCTTGTAAGATGACCAGAAAGTCCCAGAGAAAAGGCCACAGGGTTCCAGCAGAGGAAGGAAAAAAAGGTCTCTATGAGGAAAGTAGGGAGAAGCATTTTACTAACCCAGCACCAATAGACAGACAAGGGACCTCTAGACTGGCTGGATGTTGATGGGACAAGAATCATCTGCTCCTTCTCCTCTGGAGGAGTGGAGCTTTGTCCCACTTGGACATCCTGGTGAGAGAGACAGCACCCAAAGCTGATCAGGGTGCTGCTCTGCTCACGCCACAGTGTGAGGGTGGGGGTCCCAGACAAGTCTGGACACTGAAGAAAGTTTGGGGAAAACACAGACCCAATGTTTTTTGGAGCAGGAGGAGGATCTCACAGCCCAGGTACAGGGACAGGCCAAGGTGTTATTAGAAAGCATCACCCAGCAGAGAACAGCAGGAGCTCTTTTGACCTGTGGCTTATGCCACTGCGGGGAAAACTAAAAGCTAGCAAGGGAGGCAGAAAGAAAACACCCAGCGGCTCCAAGAGCCAAAACAGCGAGAGGCTCATGGGCTGCAGGAGGAGAAGCCAGTCAGGATGTGAGGCAGAGCTCTCTGCTGCTGACACGGGGTCAGCCCAGCTGAGAAGGAGCCCGTTCTCCTGGGTCAATAACGGCGATTGAATTTGGGATGCTCGGAGGGCCAGTGACAAATGCTGGCCACCAGCCATTCAAATAAACAGTAGGCAGCCAGTTGGCCAGTGGCCACTCAAATAACCAGCCCCAAGCTAAAAAAATACAGTAAGCTAGTAAATTTAGTAACCTAAAGAGAAACATTCCTCTACCAACCAGCATGCAAATAAGCCAGAAGGGGATATAGAGCTGACACAGTCCCCTGTTCGGCTTTTGATATTTGATGGCCCTTATCCAACTGGCTGCCAGTTGGTTATTTGCATTGGAACAGGAAACAAATTTTTCTCCTATTTATACTGCTTACCTCAGGAATAAACTAATTACTGTTAGAAAATCCCATTCCCACAGTGTCCAGCACACATCTGTAACCTCTGGAAGGGACAAATGCACACAATTAGCCAGCTGGACTGTCCCATTCAAGTGGCCAAATCCCAACTTGCTGTTTCGCTGGCTCTCCCCACTGGCTGATGAAGCAAAGCCTTCCCTGCAAATAGCCCTGATGCATCAGCTGTTTGCCTTGCTCATAAACAGATCACGGCCCCAAAACGCTCTTCCAAGGCTGCCCATTGCACAGCAAGGCAGCCTGGGGACAGGGGAGAGGAGCAGGGAGCAATCTGCCAGTGTTTCAGTCCCTGTGGCCAAGGACAGGGCCAGCTGGTTGCTCCAAGCGTGGAGCAGCTGGGATGGAGGTGGTCTGGCCACGCTGAGGCCCAGAGGTGCCACCAGATGGAGTTCAACAGCGATTCAGCCCCTCGTCCCTGCCCGGCTGCCGGGGTGGTTTCCACTGGAGATGGTGGCAGTGGCTGCACTGGCAAAAGGGCCTTTCTGAGGTCAAACACTGGCAAAGAGCTTCAAGTCCTACCACAGTGGAAGCCATCCCACCACAACGAGTCCCATCCTCACACACCTGTGCAAGTGTCACACAGTGCTGTCACCTCTCCTGGCAGAGAGGCCCCACTGGTGCCCGACACCTTTCCCAGCATGGAACTCCTACCCCAGTACCTTCCCCCCAGCTCACACACAAGAGGAAGCACCAACACCAACCACTGCCCTGTGTGCATGAAGGGACACAGCAGCCATGCCCATAACCCTCAGTCAAGATGGACCAAGCAATGCCCAGCAGTGCAGCAAAAGTCCAAGGACACTGTGGTCTGGCCAAGTCTCAATGCACATTTTGGAAGATTTGCCCTTTCCTTCAAGACACGGCTCGTGGAGCCAGGGAATCACCAAAGGGAGATTGAATTCTTCCTCTGCATCCCCATCCAGAGGGACTTTCTTACAGCGTGCCACTGTCAGGTGACACCTGAGGAGCATTTTTGGAGCGACGTGTGCTTTGCCTTCGTCTCCTTCTTACAGCCAGGTTGCCAGATCCTGACTGTGAACACTTTGCAACTGCATGTTACAGCCACTTCCCTCACTGCAAACTTCCTGCTGCCTTTGGCTGCCTCCCCACAAGGACCTTGTTCCACCTGGCAGAGGGAAGATGTGCCGTGGTTCTCCCTTGCCAGAGCTCTGCTTACCTAAGCCAGCAGACCCCCAGATCTCTGTGGGGTGCAAGGATCCACATGTCTCCCTGCTCTGAGATCAGCTGGTTACTGAGAGCTGAAGATTTCCTCTCCTTTGGCATTGAAGTACTTTGGCATTCTTTGCATGCTAGGTGTGGCCAGGCAGAAGTCTATGTTTGTCTCCAAACAGGGCAGCACAGATAGGGACAGGTATGATTTTATCCAAAATGTGTGTGGCTGCAAAGGGCTCAAGGGCAATCAGGGTTTTTTTCTTGGTTTTTTTTTTTTTTTTTTCTCTTTTGTGAGGTTGGAGTAGTCCCTTCAGACATTTAGAAAACAGGTTTCTATTCGTATGTCCTGGAAATGCCAAGAGGAGCCACATCAGGAGAGATCACACTGTTGTGCTGAGCAGCCTTTTCACATCAGAGAAAACATTTTCTGAAAACATCCAGCTTCCCTTTCCACTTCCAGGTATGGGCTGCTTTCCATCACTCCTCTCCTCTGGTGTGTTTGTCTGTCTTCCTGCTCCTATTATGCCCAGAGCATCAGCAGGGGAGAATCAGAAAGACCTGTCCAGATTGGATGAAATACCAGTTATGACCCACACCAGTGAGCCTGGTCTGGAGAAACCCCCCAGCTCTCTGTGACTCGTTTATAACAATCCCACAGCCCTGGCATTGGTCCTCAGTGAGGACCCACAAAGGGTCTTGGAGAGCAGCTCTAAGTGTTAATGGCCTGTGTGAGAAGAGAAGATGCTCCATGCCTATAGTTCATCACCCAGTCCCTGCTGGAGGACCCATGAACAGAGACATGTAGGGTGGAGCCAGATGAAGATGGACTGGGGGAAAAAATGGAGATTTGTCACTGCAGGTGTAGGCAGGGTGGATGGGATAGGTGCACACCTGGCCCTGCAGGAGGCAAGAAGCAGGTGAAAATGGAGTCAGGATGAGTGATGGATCAGTGATCTGCCTGGGTCCATTTACAAGTGATGTTCTTCCCTGTCATCCCTTCTATCTCATGTCCCCCGTGATGTAGTTTCCTGTCATGAGCAGGGCTGGATGAGAAAGGCACCTCCCATGACCCAGGGAATGGCTGAAGGATCTTTTGTCACACAAGGCAGCCAGTTACCAGGACAGAAGGTTTCCTGAGCTGACAGCAGCTTGGAAGTTCTGTGCTGCGAGATTTGAGCTATTTCAGAGCTGGCAAGCCCAACCCAGCAGGATGCCAAACCTCCCTCACCACCTGCAAATCCCAAATCCAGACATCTCTCCTGGGACTTGAGCAGAGGCAGCATCTCCTCAGGGGCTGGAGTGCACCCCAGATGGAGAAAGAACCTCTGGGACTTGGGGGAAAAGCCAGAGGGGTCCTCCAAGAATTTTTCCACTGGGCTCCACAGCCAGCCCCACAGCCAGCTTCTTCATGCAACATCTCTTCACAGTGATGCTCCCCTGAGAGCCCCGAGCATCCCCCAGGATTATACATGAGAGTCAGATACACTCAGACCCTCTCAGATAATCCTAAACCAAGAGACAGAAGGCTGGAAAACTGGGAGGAGAGTTTGCATTTAGAAGATATCCCTTGTCAGGAGGCCCATGGATGAGGTACACAGCAGCCTTTCCTCTCTCCTGCCCATGAAGAGGTACATAAGAACTTCCCTTGATCAGCCAGGTGGGTCACCTTGTCATAGAAGGAAATCAGGCTGGACAAGCAGGACTTTCCCCTCAGGAAGCCGTGCTGGCTGTGAACAAGGACTGTGTTGTCTTTCAGATGTTTTTCAACACCTCCCAGAATAATCTACTCCATAAATTTACCAGGCACTGAAGTGAGACTGACAGGCCTGGAGTTTCTGGGATCCTCCTTCTTGCCCTTCTTGAAAATCAGGACAATGTTTGCCAGATTCCAGCCAGCTGTGACCAACCCGGATTCCCAAGACCACTCAAAAATCATGGAGAGAGGTTTTGCAATGACATCAGCAGCTCTTTGAGAATTCTGGGGTGGATCCCATCAGGCTTAAAGATTTGTAGGGATGCAGCTGGAGCAGCAGATCCTGCACAAGTTCAGTGTCACTGGGTGTTGCTCACTCTCACAGTCCTGGTCCTGCAGCTCAGGGCACTGAGACCCCCTCGGCCCCTCATCCGTGTTGAAGACAGAGGCAAAGAGAGTGTTAAACACTCTTGTCTTGTTTGTGTCCTTGTTTGGGAGGTGACCATCCCTGTCCTGGAACAGGCCTACTGCCATTAATTTATGTGTGACCTGGTCCCTCCTCGTGATCTCAGCCACGGTCCCACCTCCCCATCCCCGTGCTGGTGCAAGGCTGCTGCCACACAAACACATGACTCAGGCTCACCAGACCACAGCAGCAGCACCAGCACCAGTCCATTGCCTCCAACTCTGCTCTGTTAGCCAAGTGTCCAGTGTCTCCTCACACATATCTGGAGGCAAGTCACCACCACGTGGAACAGGCAGGGCCCGGGACAGAGAGAGGCACTCAGAGCGGATTAGATTTGAGATTGGGTTAATTGCGCCTTTCCATCATTTATTTAGCTTGGGATAGGTCCAAAACATATGAATGAAATCCCCCCATGCACGCCACGCTGCTGACAAGCGGATATTGCATCTGGTTTGAATATGGCAAGTGGCTGCAGAGGCAGAGACAGTGTGGAGCTGCCTGAAATACAACACACGCCTCCTCTGCTCCCTGCCCCCCTGGACCGTGTGCCCTGCAGTGACATCATGCCGAAAGACCCCACCCTGCATCCCCAAAACTCTCTCCACCACCTTCACGTGCCATCATCTCGGGCCACTGTCACCCTGAGCAGTTCCTATCCCCGACCGAAAGGCAGGAGCGGGAAAGGCAGGAGGAGGAGGAGGAGGAGGAGGAGGAGAAGCCCTCAGGGCAGCGTGGGGTGACATCGGGGTGGGCTGTGGTGGCCAGGATGGCTCTGGATGACACAGATGGAATGGCAACCTTCCCTGGAACTGGGAGAGGGTGGGAGGGGAGAGGCAAAAGGAAAAGAAAGCAGGGTGGATGCCAAAGGCTTATTTCTCTAACTCTCCCCAGAGCCCTCCCGTCAGCCCACGAGCAGTGGTGTGTGATCACTGCAGGGGCTGCACAAAAGGCCTGGGGCTGATCTGTCCCCAGGGTGCTGAGCCTGGCTCTGGGGGAAGGTAGAGCCAATGCCAGGAGAATTTCAGCAAAGTCACCTTTGTTCTGACATGGCTGGGGACAAGGTGCTGAGGGAAGACTGAGGCAGTGGCAGCACTGAAGAGCAGAGGATGCCCTTATTCCCCCTTTTCTCTGCTGTATTCCCACCCTGATCTGCAGCCAGAGCAGGTCAGGGACTTTGCAGGGGCTCCAGGAAAGCAAGGGAGCCACCAGGGCTCTGCAAGGCTGCAGGAAGACATGAGGGCCTGCAAGAACTGCCTTTCATGTTGCCAGGCAGCTGCTGGAGGCACGGAGAAGGATGCTCCAGGGCTTGGCTGCCTCCTCTCACCTCCTCTCACCTCCTCTCACCATGAGCACCTACAGAAGAGGACGCTGGGGGAGCCAGAAGCTTTCCACCCCAGTGGTGTGTGGTGTGTGATCCCCAGCCACTGCCTGGAGGGCAGAGGGGTTCCTATGCTGCCACCAGCACCTAGTGGAAGGTTTTTTTCTGGCTCCCACCATGGCACAAAGCAATGCCAACATCCAGGCCAGGAGAGGCTCACGGGACCCTTCCTCCTCCTTGCAGAGCCCTGCTTTGCACAGGTGTTGAGCACCCTCCATCCCCAGCAGCCTCCAGGGCTGTCACGATCACTCAGCACCTCCCAGGATCTGGCCTTTTTTCCCCCCTGTTCTTTTATGAAGACATTATTTTACAGCTTGTTAATTTGTACTTTTTCGAGCTTTTAACAGTGAGCGGGGGCCAAGTCCCCAGGCAGTCTACTGGCCGTGAGAAATCCCATTTGGTATCATATAAATTATTGCAGATATTACTAATATTGCGTCTATTGTGTAAATACTGACTAAATGTTTGAAAAACACAAATAAATACGAGCTGAGCTGATGGCTGGAGCAGCTGCCTATGAGCTATTCTGGGCCCCCCGGGGGGAAAGAATCCACATTTTAAACTAATGTGTAAATATGTAACCTGCCTCCATCCCCCGCCACATCGGCGTGAGCAGTCCTTGGAAGCAGCCCAGTCCCTCAGCTGCACAGCTATGATTTAACAACAGCTATAAATACATCCCATCCGCCGGGCAACTGCACAAACAAGGGCTCACCTGGCAGTGAGGGGTCACTGAAGAGTCTCCCCAGCGAGACCCACCGTGCACAGAGGGGTGCTTGGGGTTCCTGCTCCCCTTGAAGCCTCCTGTGGGTCCTGTGCCTCGCCCAGCCCAGCCTCCCAGACCTCAGTGTTGCACGGCAGAGCCAGGTATGAGCTAATGGACCACCATCAACCGACGGGCCACCAGGACCAATGAAGACGCTGCCTCTGAGTTCCAAGCTTCCCTTGCTGGGGCAAATCCCTCCCTTCATTTGTAAGCTCTTTACCCCGCTCTTCACTGTTGCAAGGAAGTCACAGAGTCCTCCTTAGTCGTGGTTCCTCCAAAATTCCGGAGCAACACGCCCCTTGCCAGATGGCAGAAGTACAAGCCAAGGACTGTGTCCCCACATCCCAGCTTCAGATGCTGGGAGTTTCCAGCCCCTCCTTGCCTTTCCTCCCCTTCCCCCTGCCCCATCACCCAGGGCTGGCTCTGAGTGGGACAAGGAACCCTGTTAACCCTTTCCCCACCCAAACCAGTGGTGCTGCAAATTGTCCTCTTGGCACAAGCAAACAGAGCTGCGAACAGGTTGCAGGCAGGGGAGAGGAGACAGCTCGCATCCCAGGGCTTTGCTATGGATGGGCATGGCTTTTACTTGTTTATTTGTCACCTTCCTAATCTTTTAAATTGGATTTAACCCACTACTTAGCTGGGTGCAAACACCTCTGGGTGTGCTCAGAGGCACAGAGCTGCCGCAGAGGACAAGAACTACCGAGTTGGCTGTGATGGCGTCGCTGTGATTTGCTCCTCTGCAGATGAACAGCAGCACAGCAAAGCTGGTGCCAGGCTGTGCCATGGGTCCTGCCACCCAGGACTGCAGAGGAAGGTGTCAGCAGGCACTGAGCCCCCAGCACCCTGCCCAGGGGCAGGGAGGGAGAAGAGGAGCCGGGCCAGGAAGATGTGAGTCAGGGCAATAAGGTCATTGCAGTGGGAGCTGCTCGAGGCACTCGTGGGTGGATGCCTGTGCTCTAAGGGTGAAATGTGGGATTTAATGTCATTTCTCTGAAGAAAGGTGGAGGTCCCAGCATGGCTTCCCATTTCCAAAGCTTCAGGTGCTTTCCAGGCGTGGGAGGCCAGCTCTGATCTTGGCTGCAGAGGACAAAGCTAAACCCACGTGGTCCCCACAGGATCAAACACTGCAGAGAGCTTTTCCCAAACTCCTGCTTCCTGCCACCCTCTGGGACAACTAGACAGATGAATCCACACTGATTTTCTTAGCTTCTTAGCAAGTCCTGGGGATCATCCTGGTGCAGTGTCTGCTTTTGAACTTGGAGACTCCCAGGGACCACCATGGCCACAGACTCCTCCAAAACCCAGTTTGACTCCTCCAAGCCCCTGCAGCTGCTGTAGGTACCCAGACCTGGCCTAACAGGAGCAAGTTCCACCCTACATCCCCCCTAAATAACATATTTTGGCTCTTCCATGCCATCTCTATGAGCCCTTACAGAGGTCCAGGTGTGGGTCCTTGGCCAAATGCATCAAACAGAGCCAAGCAGGGTGAGGGACTGGGGAAAGGCAGCACAGGGTTGGGTTGTGCATCAGGGCTCAGCTCTTCCCCTGTAACTCCAGATTAAAATAATAAACTCAGAAGGATCCAGCATTTGGCAGGGACTATGAAGAACCAATGTTTGACTGGCCCTCAGTTCACAGGCACACCCAAATAAATAGCATTGTTTATAAGGACTGAAAATTAAAAATTAAGGGCTGTGATTTTCAAAGCTCCCCAAGGAGCCCTGACACTGAACTCCCATAAAAATTAATGGCATGAAATCCCATCCCTATGTTTCTCTGGAGTGATAAAAAGATGTATTCATTGTGCAATCAATTGCAGAAATTCATAATAATTTATACTAAAGAAATCCTAAGTAATTTCACTGCTATGGAGGGTTTCAGTTAGCAATAAATCTCCTAAATAAAATACCTACCATTCGAGTAGGAGAAATGTAAGATTCAGCAAATTAGCTAACACAGTGCAAACCAATATCACTGCTTATTTTTTGCTGGGAATTGAAGCCACCCATTTCAATTCATTTACTCTAGTTTGGATTTTAAGTTGGTTTTGCCTTCAGATGCAAAACAAAACTCCTGTGGCCGATTGAAAAACTTCTAAGGACAACACAGGGTTTCACAGGGTTTTTGACAAAATCATCATCTGTCAGTCAAACTACATGGAATTCTTGTAACAGCCTCGTGTTTGGCCAGATTAAAAATATAATCAGGGGAGATGTTGATGCCAAAACTTTGGCCTTCTCTAGACATCTCTGCTGAGCTTCTGCATGTTTGCAGGCACCTGCAGGTGCCAGGATCCCCCACCATCACCCCTCACACGCAGAGAATCGTTCGGTTTGGTGTCAGGCACCTTCATCAGACCTTTGAGGATGAGATAAACGGTGCCCAGGGCTAGATATGCCACATGAAACCCCTCCACCATGCCATGGAGTCATCTGATCTCATCCAAACACACACACAAACACATGTGATCTTCAAATCCCCGCCTTGTCCGTACTGCAGGTGTTTGACAGGGGGGGCACCAAAGCCACACATGCCCCACTGACGCTCACAAGCAGCCACAAGGGACGCTCCTCACCCCATCCTCGCACCTCACCTGCGCTGAACAAGCATCTGAAACACGCCCCATGCACCAGATTCCTTGGTTGGGCCCTGCATTCCTCTCTGAACACCCTATCCCTCTACACCCACTGCATGCCCATAGGTGGGATCAGAGCAATCCCCTCACTTCCAGATGAACAGAAGATCACCAGCATCGTTCATGACCGTTTTTTCATTCCATTTTTTGGGGGAAGTCGATTCTCAAAATTGCAGCTTTCAAAGTTGGTTGAAGAATGAAGTGTTGATCCCATTGCTATTTAGTAGGAATCATGTCCCATGCTCCTTTAGGTTCCTCTGACACCCGGCCTCACCTTCAGGCCTCAACAGAAGCGTGTGCCCACCATCAAACGAGCTGCACCATCAGAAGTCACTGCAGCCAAGAGCCCCCAGGAAAAGATCTGTAGGGGAAAAGAAGCAGGAGGCTGCAGGCCATGAAACCAGCACACCCAAACCAACATTCCCAAATTAGCAACACCTTTTTAGAGAGATGCCCCAGGAAAGGGAAAGATAAAGGAAAGATAAAGTCAAAAGGCCTAGAAACTCTTCCTGCAATTTGAGCAGTTTTTTGGTCTTCCCAATAGCTCCTATCCCACCTCACCTCGTGCCCACTCCATGCACCGAGCAGACCCCGGGCAGGGTTTCCAGTGGTTCTCCAGACCTGGAAAACACCAACCAACCTCCGGAGTCACCCCGGTGACGAGCGGGCAGAGCAGAAGGGCAAGGTCCTCCCATCCCACGCCACGGCCCTTGGCTTCGTCATCAGAAGGGGCCAAGGAGTTTTAGGTGCTGTCCCCTTGCTGTTGGCTGGCTGGGAGATCCAGAAGGTGCGGGGTGGCCACGGCGCGCTCTGGCCGCCCACTCACTGGGCCACCAACCCTGCCCCACGGGCCCACGCTCGTGGCCGTGGCCAAACCCTGTTCCACGTGGCTGTGTCCCCCTCTAGTGGCGTGTCCCAGCCAGCACGACCCTGGCCACCGTGGCAGGCTGGACACGCTCACCCGTGGCGTGGTCACCGTGAACTCGCTCCTCTGTGGCTCTCTGATCCTGCCGTGCTGGCAGCAGGCACAGAGAGGACCTCCAGGAGGGAAGTGCTGCTGCTGCTGCTGCCCTGTATCGGGTGCCAGCCTTGCCAGCTGGGGCAGGGCAAGGTGTTCCTGCAGCTCATCAAGGAGCAGGGCATTCCCAGCCCCCCAGACCTCCAGAGCTGGACCAGGAAAGGCTGGAGGATGTCTTGGCGAAGCAGGGCGATGCGGCAGGTGCCAGCCGCAGGTGCCAGAGTTTGTAGCACTTCCCTGTGTCTTTGGAGGGCCTTTTTTTCCCTGGGAGAGCTGGGATGATTGAGTGGAATTCCCTTCTGGCAGCTGCTGCCTGCAGGTGAAGGGATGAGCACCGGCTCTCTGGGCTGAAAAACCAGAAAATGCCTCCTCACCACAAGGAAGTGGCACTCTTCATCACTGTTAGCTTGGGTGGACTTCCTCAGCAGTTCTGCTTTCATCTTCTCCCATCCACAGGGGCAGGGTGAAAACTTGTTTCCTCGCTACATTTCTGGTGAAGATTGTGTTCAGCCCCGGAAAACACAGCAGGCCCAGCTCCCTGTTATCTGTGTCTGCTGTTCCTGCTTTCCCAAACATTCAGTCTTTGTTTTGCTGCCTGGTTCTCTTAAGGAACTCTTTCACAGCTTTGTGTTTCCATAAATCCTGGTAGAGCAAGCAATGAAAACCGCCTGGGTTTGTTCAAGAGACCAGAACTGTGTGGAATCAGCACAGAATTTCCTCTGGTGGGAGGACAGGCCCACTCTTAGTCTTGAAATGATGCTGAAGAAGGTGACCATAACAGCCCTAAGAGATGATGGGACACCCTGTGAATCTGCTGAGCATTCTGGATTTGGGCCAGATCCTTAAAAATTCATCTCACCAAAACGTGTTCCAATCTCTCTCTCCCTAAACTGAGATCCCCAAACTAATTACCATGGAACACTTAACATCAGAGGTCCCACTGAAAAGGATACTGTGGGTGCTCTGCTCACATTCACCAGGAGGCTCTTGCCATCATCTCCTACACCTCTGGAGAGGAACTTCTTGGAGAACAGTGCTTTAAATATTTCTCAGTTTTCTTGAAAAATAGGAATTCACCAAGTGGCAGAAATCAGTAACATGTAATGTGAAAAATGTAATCAGAAATCTGAAAAACGAAGAAATTACACAAAAAAAATGCACTTTGCGAAAGAAAAAAAAATAAAAATTGAAACTTTTGAGCATTTTTCTACTCGTTTCAGCAGGCCTGGGTCCATGCACACTGGTCACTCTGTACTGCTCATCTCAGCTTGGTAGAAAGCCAGAGAGATGGTTAAACATCTTCCCTTTGGCTTTCTCCTGATGCCAGACATGCCCCAAGGTATTTCCTGAGTCATGCAACATTTGTGGGCTGTATGAAGCCTGTCACTTGGTACAGTGTTTCTAGGACGGGAGATGACCATATATCAATGTCAGCATTTACAGCTGGGAGTCCTTTGAGACCTCTGAGTCACCCACGACTTCATTTATGAATTCTGGCATCAGTGACAGCAGCTCTGTGGGCCTGGGTCTTGCTGCTGTAATTTCCCCTTCAGAGACACCCAGGGAAAATGCCTCAAATTAGCAAGTGGTTCACAGATCTCATTTTTTGAGTCCTCCTCACATGGGCTGCCAGGGGTGAATTCATCTCACCCACTCACGCAAAAAAAAAAAAAGGAAAAAAAAAAAAGGAAAAAAAGTCCAGTCTTTGGAACTTACATGGGTTCTCTACAGCTTTGCCAAGCATTGCCACAGGCTCTGCAAGAATAGCACATGGCAGAGAGATGGAGGGGCCAGCATTTCACCATGGGTTCAGAAGGGAGTCTGGATGATTATCTTACAGCTGACTCCCGTTTTTTAGGTGGTTACACTTAGGGGAGATGTGTCAGCCCC
Source organism: Empidonax traillii (assembly GCF_003031625.1). Lineage (NCBI taxonomy): Eukaryota > Metazoa > Chordata > Aves > Passeriformes > Tyrannidae > Empidonax > Empidonax traillii. The sequence continues at coordinate 260,584 of NW_020956010.1, forward strand.
TTTGTGGTGGACTGCCACATGTGATCTTCCTACAGTGTGCTGGGGGCTGTCTTTTGTGGGATGATGCATCCTCAAATCACAGCAGAGGGCCCAAATGAGGATCTCTAAAGGGTCCACAGGCCAGCGATGCCTTCCAGGCTCTCAGGTGTTTCAGACACCACTGTGGTGTGTTGCACGTGGCATCCCAGCTGAAAACTCAGTATCCCCAAGGCCTTCCTTCCCCAGTGGGCTCTGCTATTTCTCCCTCTTAAGAAGAGGAATAGGGACCTATTTGGGGAAGGAACCCACCAGGGTCCAAGGTTTAAAGGACAGCAGAAACCTTGGGAGAAGGACCATGCTCATCTCTCAGCTTCAGTCTCTGTGTTGCTTGCTGCCTGCAGAGTCTTAGCCTAGAGCATTTGCCTCGATGCTGAACGTTTGCCTCGGAGCTAGGGCGCTCCTGTGCCCAAAACTTCCCTCTGCTCTGAGGGACTGCTTACCCAGACACCCTGGGGCGATGGGAAACCCACATCCTCCACCTCCACTGCTGGGTGTCTGTGCTGTGCCTTCCTGCTCCTGGCATCTCTTCCTCATCAGCTGTGACTCCAGAGCACCTCTGCTAGTGTGTCCTGCCTTGCCAACACCATCCTGGCAGGGTTATCCCATTGCCCTTTGACCAGAAGCCCCCCCAGGAGTCACTCTGGAGGTGCAGCTCCCCCCATCAAGGAGACAAGATGTTGCTCCCCCACCCATCACCACCTGGTCACTGAGTGCAAGGAACACAGCTACACACACAGCACAGTCTGTCATTTTTAATCTCCTCTCCACCTGCTACTCAAACCTTCACCAAGGTGCCTCAGTTTCTTCCACCTGCCCACGGCCTGTCCCCCAAACACGTGGAGTTCCCCAGCTCTTTCCTCCAGCCATTTCATTCTTTCTCACTAACCTGAGCGAGACTGTGAACATGTGCTTTTCTGATCCCATCTCCTCCCCAAATTTCCTGTGTCTGAGCCCCCATGCATTTCCCCCGTTCCCCTGGCTCTCTGGTATTTATGACCCATCTCTTTGTTCTGCTCTGGGGGAAAATCCCAGCACTGCAGACTCATCTGGGCGAGCTCCCCGTGCTGCAGCCACCACGTAGTCCCCAGGAGCATTCCCAGGAGCAGGGGACAGGAGATGGGTTGCCAGTGCCATCCCTTGACCCATGCAGCATTTTCTTGAGTTCAAGCTGAATTCACATATATAGAGATATAGAGATATAGACAGATATAGGCAGAAATATATTGAGAGATATATATATATCTCATTGGTCAAACATATACAACTATCCTTGTTCACCTCAACAGTCCCATTCCCAGTGATTTCTGTTGAGAGTTTTTCTGGAGCACAACTGCCTTAGGAACTTGGGGAACCCCTCCAAGTCCAACAAGCAAAACGACTCACTCTGGCTGATTACCTGTCTGCCATGCACCTCCTGCATCTGCACTTTTGAACCTCTGATCCACAAATCCCTCCTTACGCGGGGTCCACAGAAAGTCACTCATCAACCAGCAGGCTGTTATCAGTACAGTTAAGCTGCTTTAGAAGGGGCTGCGCTGCCACAGGAAAATGTTCTGGGCTCAGCAAACCGAAGCAGGTTGGAAACCACTGACCAGAGGTTTTGGGATTCTGGGGGATGTCTGAGACGATTCGGGCGCTCTGCACTGCCAGAGCTGAAATGTTAATAACTACTGACTTTAGTTGGGATGAACACTGCTATATTGACACGAGAAGGAAGTACTGACAGAGAAAAAAAAATTAAAAAAAAAAAAAGAAGTCAATATTTGCCAGGTGGGATAATAAATCCTAATTTATGGTCAATGCAAAATGCAGTGGTTGCATTGCTATATACAGTCTGTCGGGTAAACTGAGCCACTGCATTTCCTTTATTTCAATTAACTGAGAGTAATTTGCTGAGATATTTAGGGTAATGTGTAACCGAGAGGTTCTGAGGGCTGTTCCCAGCCTACAGCTACAGAACCTGACACCTCAAAGTGATGGGAAACATTTTTAGCCTTTGCTGGAGGCAAAAATCGAAAGTTAGACAGCATGACCCTAATTTCTCCCCAGATTGCTGGGATGGTTTCTGCCGGGTCCTTGCCCCACAGCCTGGGTGGGAGTCAGGGTAAGGGGGCTGGTTGCAGGGAGGGGTCCGTGCTACAGCTCCTCCCAGCCTTCCCAACCATCCCAGCCAACAGGCAGCTCGTGCTGGTGTGGAAAATTTGCCCTGTTGTCTCCAGCCACAGAGTAACTTGGGGCAGGTGGGAGAGCAGTGGCTGCTTTTCCTACACAGGCACTGGGCAGCTTTTGTGCCCAGTCTTCTGTACCCCCTCCACAGAGCCATAAAACTCTGCCTTTCTTCCCTACCACGGACGTTTCAAGCTTCACTGATTAGGTTTGCATTGTATGTAGCTATTAAAGCCAAGCATTTACGGTCCTTCCAGTTTTGCAGGATAATTTCAGAAGCAACAGCAGCCCCAAAGAAGCCCTTTGCTGTTAGTTGAATAACCTGATTTGTACAGATATTTTAGCAAAAATCTGGGCTATTCTGATTTCTACGTGGCTTCCCTCCCTTCCTAAGAATAACTGCACCAAATCCTCCAAGACACAGGATAAACACAGTGGTTCCTCTTTATTATAACAAAGTATAGATTTTTCACCGCTGCGTCACCAGGTCTCCTTCTTGCCTTTGTCTCCAAAAGGTTTTGTTTTCATCATTTTACCACCATATTTATGTAGAAAAGCGCTGGACAGCTGAGGGGATTTTACTGTCTATTACATTTCCTGTTCTTTTGTTTAATTAGTCATTTCTGAAAGGAACATTACTTAAAATAAGAGAGAATTAAATAGATGAGCCCCAGACAGCCCAGCGCTGCTGCAGGAGCTTAAATCCTGATGTGTTTCACGAGAAACAAGGCGTTGGTTCGTGAACCAGCTCCAATCATCAACTGCATTTCAGCAAAGCAATTTGTTCAACAGAAAGACTTGAACCTCCTGAAGATGGGTGTGCCCAGAGAAGCTGTGGCTGCCCCATCCCTGGAAGTGTCCAAGGTCAGGTTGGACGGGGCTTGGAGCAACCTGGGATAGTGGAAGGTGTCCCTGCCCATGGAAGGGGTTGGACCAAGATCAGCTTTAAGGTCTCTTGCAGCCCAAATCAGTCTGGGGTTCCATGATCTGCAACATGCTGAATGTGAAGATAAGCTGAGGATAACACCACCTCAAGTCATCAATAATCCGAGGTGTTCACCCCTGCCCAGTCCTCTCCTGGCCATCACCAGCCTGGAAAACCCTTTGCAGTCCTGGTGGCCTCCATCCCTCCTCATCCAGCACCTGGATCAAGATTTGTCTCAGCAGTGCCACAGAATTCTTGGTGGGGCTGGCACCCAGGTGAGCAGTGAAGGCAGCTGTGATATATTTTAAACACCAGAGCCTTGTGATAACAATCTCCTCTGAAGAAGTCCAAGCCAGGGGGCAGTTCACTCACAGACCTTTGAGAAAGGATCCATCTGGCTGGTGGAAAACTTGGCTCTTTCTGCAATTCAGCTGAAAGCATTCACGATATTTGGGGATGCTCCTAACTTCCCTCGTGGACAGCCCCCACAAATTCACCATGGATGCTCATTTTTTCGTGGTGTGTTCAGAGAGACAACATCCAAACCAAAAGTCCCTACATCCCAAGCCGCTCTGCATTTTTTTTTTTCAATGAACCTATTTGACAACAAACTTGGAGGAGTTTCCAGCCTCGGTGCCAGATTTCAGGTGATGACACGGCAGATTTGTGAGAACTGAACATCTGCTTCCGAAGAGCCACAAGTAAAGGCACATTCCCCAGCAGGCTCTGCAATCCACACGGAGCTGAAGGCATCCTGCTGCCGCTGAAAAAGGCCAGTCTTGATGTCCCAGTGGCTCCTGTGCTGTTTTGAGCTGCCCAGGTGAGCACGGGTTACAGCAACTGCTCCGCTCTCTGTTTGGGATGGACTGGACACAGTTCTTTTGTCAAAGCAATTTTCATCTTTGCAAAGCTGCTTCTGTTTGTGAACCGTGCTCCTGTACAGCCCCTGCTCTGAGCAGTCATCAGCACTGCTTGGAAATGTTTGGATAGTTTGAAATAAATTTCATCAGAAAAACCACAGGTTTCTATAAAGGAGTACAATTGTCCTGTGTTTTCTAGCATGGAGGCTCCCAGAACAGCTTCTCCTTTCTCCAGAACAGGATTAATACATGTACTGTTGCTAAGTGTCCGATATTTATGTTCCATTAAATTCAAAACAGAATTTATTTCTATTCAGAGTCAATCCCCACAGCCTCAGAGTCACCCATGAGTTCTCCCTCCCTTTTTTCTCGCACTTCTTCTCCCCATTGCGCAGCTGAGAACATCCTCCAGACTGCAGAACTACCCCACTTTCAATCCTATTTGCTAAGCCCCAGGGGCATCAGAAAGTTTAAAAGAATATGTAAAATATCTGCCACAACCTCTATGACACCAGTCATATCCAGAAGCTGGGCAGGAGTGCTACCTGCCTGCAGTTACTCTTTACAGTAGTTTGTATTTACATCACTTAAATCAGAGTCAGGATACACCTTTGCACAGACCTTTGCACTCTCTGTGCTTTCACATTGGTCCCAGAGTTGGAAAACCCTTTCCTGCTACCACTCTTGGGTCTTTTCCTCGCTGTGACATGGTGATGGAATTTCTCTGCAGCCTTTGAATGGAGATGCACCTGGTCAAGCCTGTGAAACACTCCTCAGGTGCATTTTATTCCTCTTCCCATCCACTGAAATATCAAAGAGAGCCTCCTTATCTCGTGGGGGTTTGCTGTTCATTAAAGCAACACACAAGCAGTAACAGAGAGTAACGCCCTGCAACACTGGGGTGGTCAGGAGGCTCTGAGATCCCACACTAGGGGTGACAAGGGACCTTTGCCACTGGCTGCCGTCCTGAGAGGGGGGCACAGGATGGCCCTGCTGGGCAGGATGCTCTGCAGCAACGCACAGGCCAGGAGATCTGGTACCTCCTTTAAATGCTCCCCTGGATTTGGGCCTTCCTGCCTTCCAAAGGAGCTGGGCTTTGAGGTGTTCAAAGCACCCTGGCATCTTCTGAGTCAGAGGCCAAAAGAATCCAGCCAGCAGAAAGCTGCAGGTAATGACTGAGCAGCATTTCATGGGCGTCACTGAAAAGGCCAAGGGACCCCCTCCCCTCTTCTTGCAGTGAGTGCCCATTTCCATGTTCTGTCTGTTCACACTCATCATATCCTCCACCACACAGACTGTAAAATAAACACCCCTCCTGCCCTGCTGTACTGTTATCATCCCTGCAGGCAGCTCACACTGCCCTTCCCTTCAGGGTGACTCACTCCAGATGTGTCTGCATCTGCCTCCCCTCTGGCGTGGGGGTCCCACCCGTCGCTCCATGGACACCCCAGTTCCAGTGCATCCTGTGGGAATGATCCCACGCTGTGACTGCTGCAATGGCCTGGTGGGCAAGTCAGGATGGTCCCATCCCCACCCCGCCACAGACATGGCTTGAAGCTGCTGCAGAAGCAGATGGGTGTGCTCTACAACTCCTCATCTAGGCCAGGAGAGGTGTCCAGACGACTTCCAGCTCATGTCAGGCACCATCCTGCCACCACAGCTACCCCAAAAGAGCTGCAAGGTGCCCTGAGCCTGCCTGCAGCATTGCCAGCCGTGGCACCAGGAGCATCTGAGCCAGGGATACTGCTTTGGGCTGCAGATGTCCATGACAGCCAGACACCCCAGGGTCTATACAGCCCACCCCTCTGGCTGTTGTTGAACTCCCTGGTGTTTCTTCCTGGGTGGGGAATAACACACAAGAGGCCCAAAAAAACGATATTCCCATGGACCCACGTGGCTCTGGCCAGGCAGCCACAGCCCTCTAACCTCTCATTCCCCTTAGCCTCTCAATTAGCTCTTGCCTTCCTGACGACTTCACTCAACACCCAGAGCGATTAGAAGCCAGAGGAAGGCCTCGGCTTTGTCTCCAGCGATGAGCCAGATTAATCAGCTCCAGTTGCACTGAATTACCCAGTCGGGGCTCACAGCAACAACCTCCAATTCACCGGCAGAGCAGCCAGCATCCCGCTTTCACCCGGGATAATCAGCCAGGACATGAAAGCCAGATGAATGACTAGGTGAGGGTGGGCTGCCGCCTGTCAGGAGCTGGAATATAAGTCAAAGCACTTTGAAATTAAATCCTGGCTTTGACAGGGAACTAATGCAGAGATTTTAAAGTAGGTGTAATACACTTAGACAGGCATGTGTGCAATCCAGCGCAGTGCTGTGCTTTGAATAAGTGTGTCCCGGCTACACAGAGAACAGGAAAATGGAGTTGAAAAGACAAAGGGAATTTTGAATAGCTCCAAACCAGCTTGGCAAGATTTTAGAGATGGTAGCAAGGGGCTTTAGTAATGGACCTAACTAACAACATTGTCAGGAGGAGATTTGGTGCACAGTGGTTGGTTGCCTGGGATCTTCGATTTCACACCAAGCAGCCATCTCATGTTGCTCCTGGTTTTAAATTAAGACATTTGTGCCCGTATGGATGGATGGAGGCACAGTGGATGGAGCAGAGATAGGGATCCCCACTGCACCTCTTGGCCTCAGGGTGGGTGAGCCATGCTGCTGGGAGCTCCTCGGACTTCCCAGGAGTTAACCTTTCCAGACAACCTCAGAGGCCAATTCAAGCCTTGATATCTGGTCCAGCATCACCCTCCACCTGCACATCCCAGAGCCCATCACCAGCCACTGCAGCTCATGGGACAGCCCTGCTGAGATGCCTAGGGGGGTTGAAACTTGTCCCTGCTCTGTCTTCAGATGCTGTTCCCCTGATAAAAACCCCAGATATCCCCCAGATAGAATTCCCCCAGGTCCCCCTCCTTGGTTTCGAATTTTCCAATGCCAAAATCTGGCACTGACAGGGAATCCCTCAGAAACTGGGATCTGGGAAATCGCACACCCGGTTCAAAGGGTTGGTTGTTTTGAGGGAAGGCAGCCCGGGCAACGCCGAAAGCTGCTGCCAGCAATCGGCACATCGCAGAGTTCTGCCCCTTCGCGGCCGCCAGGAAATTACCCCTGGAGAGAACCTACCCCCTGCCCTCTGCGGGATTCCCCCCTCTCTCCCCCCCCACACCCCACCCGGAGGTGCCGCTCCCGGAGGATCCCCCACGTCGCCGGAGGAGCTCCCGATGTTCCCCCCCCTCCGCTGCCCTCCCCGCTGCCGGCCCGCCCCGGGGGTGTCCCCGGCAGCGGGTCCCGCCCAGGGAGCGGCGGGGCCGGGACGGCCCCCGGGGCTGCCCACGCCCCCGGCCCGCCCCCGGCCCCGCCGCTCCATCCCGGGACGGGCCGGCCGCGCTGACAGTCGCGCTCGGCGGCCGCCTCGGGCTCAGCAACCGGGCAGCGCCCGCCGCTCCTGCCCGCGCCCACCTGTGGCGGCGGCTGCCCCGGGCAGGGGGCGGCGGGGCGGGCCGGGCTGGGGTGGGCCGGGGGCGCTGCTGCCACCGCCGCCGCCGCCGGCTCCGCGCGGTCTCTTCCCCGCCTGCCCTCCAGGATGAGCCCGGAGTATTCCCTGCGCTCCTTGCTGCTCATCATCCTCGCCACCTTCTCGGCCAACGCCAGCAACTGGCTGTGAGTAGCCACGGGGCGAGGAGGGGAGGGGAGGGGCGGGAGGGACACGCGGACCCGCCGCCACTTGTTGGTAGCCCTCTCCTCCCTCCCGGGGGCGCGGAGCAGGTGCGGCGGGGTCGGGGAGCATCGGGGCGCGACCCCCCACCCCCTCCTCTCCCGGCAGCGATGCTCCTCGGTCCCCCGCGGGCATCGGGCGCCCGTCCCCATCGCGCCGGTCCCTTCTGTCCCCGCCGACCCTCGGCGCGGTGGCGGTGGGGTCGCAGCCCTCATCCCCAGGCAGGTGGGCGGCGAGGGATGCCGACCCTCCCCAGCCGCCCGGTGACGGTGTGTTATCGCAGCTGGTGGGACAGGGGCTGGTTATCGAGCCCCGTCCCCCCTGTTTTTGTCCTTAAGTTACGAATCCTGGCCACGCCAGGGGCGGGCGGAGGTCGGGGCATCGGGTCGGAGCGGGGCCCGGGGGTTGGCGAGGTGCCACGCGAGGGCCAGCGGTCCAGGGGAGGATTTGGCAGGGCTGGGGCGGCCGAGCGTGCCGGCCCCGGGGATCTGCAGCGAGCGGGGCTGCCCACGCCTCGGCCCGCCGCTCCCGGCGGCAGGACGGGTGCCGGAGGGCTGTTGCACACCGCAGAGGAGCCCGACGACATCGGGAACCCTCTGAACAAACACTGAAATAATGTGTAAGGTAAACAGGGGCGGAAATCGTTCTGGAAAATTCCTACGTGTTTGCCAAGGCGGTGGGACTGTTTTCTGGAGAGACCCCCACCCCCCGCCCGCGGCAGAGGGGATGGAGCATGGCAGGACTTTCCCACCTAACTTTGAACGAAGGCGTCGGTTTCTCCTAATAAATCCGCTCTGGTGGGAGCTGGTGCTTCCCCTGCTCCCAGTGTCGCCGGCTGACGGGAGCCAATTCCCGTGCCCGCACCCGGCAGACCCGCTCTCCGGCTGGGAGCGCGGGTCGCCTCCATCTCCCCTCCGTGGGTTTCTGCCGGCAAAGGCAGGTACACCACGGCCGGGCACGAAGTCCCTGGGGCTGTCGGCACGAAAGATCCTGACTGGCTTGTGCCTCTCCCAACACCTGTGCTCAAGGTGGCCACCATCCCACAAACATACTCTCCGTGCAGTGAGTCTTCTCTGCATCCCAAATACGGCTCCTGTGCCCCCTGCCTTTAGAATTCGTCCGGCTGGGGGCTGTGGGACCGTGGGTGGGTTTTGGAGGATGTTCCCTATGCCTGGTGAAAGCGCCGGGTCAGTGGCATTCCCTGAGTGATCCTGCCTGCGGGAAAAGGTGCTCGCCCGGCGGTAGCTGCCTGGGATGCGTTGGTGCTTAGTCCTTCCTCCCCTCCTCCTTTGCCAGATGGAGCGACTTGCGCGCCACGCGTCTCCGGCAAGTGGTGGGTGGATCATAGCCCGCTATCAAGGTGGTCTTTTAAGCTGTCACGCTTCTGGTGAAGGTATATTGGGAACTGTGGGAGTGTTTTTCCTGCAGGGAGAAAGTCCCCCCCCCGAGGAAGGGAGCCCTGGGGGGATGATGGCAGGTCTCTGGAGAGGAGCAGCCCCTGGGACGGGCGCGGGGGGAAAGGGGGGGATTTCATAAGCGAGGTTAACAAGCTGCCCCGCACGGATGCGCAGAGGTGGGACTCCCCCCCCCGCCCCTCCACCCCGATCCCCGGCGCCGCACGCAGCTGGGATCGGATTTGGGAAGCGAGGCGAAGGAGAGGTTCGCCGCAATAGCCGGGGAGGGCTGTGTGCAGCCGTCCGTGCTGGCGGAGCGAGGGTGGGCGCGGGGGGCTTGGCGGCACGGAGCGGAGGGCTCATTCCTGCCAACAGGGGAGGAAAAGCAGATCCATTTCAGTGCGTTTGAAAGGAAGGGGGTCAGCTCTTTTTTTTTTTTTTTTTTTTTTTTTTTTTTTTTTTTTTTTTTGATGTTGCAAATGTATCATGATAAAAGGATCTTCCCCCGCTCAGCGCTTTTTATTCTTTGCCTTTAGGATTAAGACAATTCCCATTGTTTATCTTCTCACATCAGAAACAAAGGCTGCCGGAGGCAATAAACAGAGTTAGAAGGATCCCAGGAGTTATCAGATATTCGAGGAATGAGTGTGCCTCGTATGTCTTGACGCATGTGGGCTCGGCATGCTCGGCGTTACCCCTGGGCGCTGCCAGCTTGCGCCCAGCACACGGGACGGATCCAGCCTCGCATAGCTCTGCACGGAGGTGTGTGCGCTGAGTGGCAGCGCTGTGAAGTTTGCTTTTCCAAAAACCTGCTGGATTAGTGATTAAGCTCAGTCGTGACTTTTTTTTTCTTTCTTTCTTTCTTTCTTTTTTTTTTTTTTTCTTCCCTCCCCCTAAAGCTTCTGTCGACCTGTCCAGACTCGCATTCTCCCAGCGCTTTGGAGAGATGCTGCTTGCAACGCTCGAGCTGAAGGGTTTCTGTAAGCCTGGCTTTGTGGGGAAAGGGCTCGTTTTGGCCATGCTGAGCTGCCCCATCCTACATGAAAAGGAGACCGTGTAGGGATCTCTCAGTGGGATCAGTCATTGTGCTGGAAGGGATTTTGCCAGATCTTTTCATTATACAGACCAAGCTACTTTCTCCTTGGTTAGGAAGCAAACCTCAGGTGTGCTTTCTCAGTGTCTTGAGTTTGGGGAGTTGCTGCTTGGCTTGTTGCCTATCTAGAAAAACCTCTGTTCTCCAAATCTGAAGAGATGCTCTATTCCCCCTTTCCATGAAAGCCTTAGGCTTGTTCTTCCTGCTGCCTTTGAAGGCTCAGATAGTTTTAAATTTTTGCCTCCTGCCTCTTCAATCACAAGTTGTAAAATTAAATGAAGGGCCTTTTATATCTTGCTGTGCACGAGAAGGTCCTTCTGCTTTATCTCTAGAGAAGTTTTCTTCATACAGGGAAAGCAGCCGAGTGACTTTCCAAAGCAACTTGCCTTTCACAAACTCAATCCAGCTCTTGAACCGGCATGTGCAGTGATGTGATTGAATTTGGATGCAGGTCCTCTCGGTGCTCCAAACCCATCCTGAATGCTGGGGGTGTTTTGTAGAGAGTTTCAGCCAGTCAGGCATCTCTCCACAGCTGGCATGAGAGTGCAGGGCTCTGGTTTCAGTGACAGAGGTTTAGTTAGTTATTAATTTATTTACCTGTTTTGGAGGGAGGGAAGTCTCCACCTGAAGAGGTGAACAAGAAAATGTGCAAAGTGGGGTGTGGATGTAAGCATCCACTAACTGCATGAGGTACTGGGGCTGCCCTGATCTGTAGCTGTTTAGGGAGTTTGAATGATAAGAGTCCAATCCTGTGCCCCAGAAAACATCAAATAAAACAGGGAAAGGGTCCTTTAAGGGTGAGATCCCTGGTTATCAAACTATCTGGGAATAATTACAGCCTCATGCTGCTAAAACTGGCTCTGGAGGAGGCTCTCCATATTGGACATGGATGGTCTGAGATGTGGTTATGCCACTGCAGAGCAGGGTGTGCCACCAGCAGCTCCGTCTACCCCCTATTTACAGGGGTTTAAAACTGCCATCTGAGCTTGGGACTTGGCTTAAAGGGCCAGGATCACAGATGGGCTTTTAAACCCTCAAAAAAAATTTGGTTTGAGCTCTCTGGGAAAGTTTGAAGCCGTGAGTGTCCAAACAAGGCTGGCTAAGCAGCTGCTGTCTAACCACTTTCAAGGGCTGGGGAGGAAGGCATAAAAGGAGTTTGGATTTTCCTGGACCCCTTTTCCTCTGAAGGTGCTTTGCAAACACAGGGCCCAATTCTCCCTGCTCATCCCTGCCAGCTTCGCAGCGGGGATGTTGCAAGGGCAGCCCAAATGCTCATTTGTGCCTGTTTGGGTCATTATGCAATGTAGAAGATTTGGGAGGAAGCAATGCCTGGGTCCTGCGTTTGCATCCTTCTGGTTTTAAAGCAGGCTTCAGTTGTTTAAGGTGATTTTGTAGAAGATTCTTTGCATTGTCACTGCAACCCTCCCACCTTCCACCTGGCAAGGAACAGGTCCAGCATTTTCCTGTTGGATGCTGTGCAGGTTTGGCAGGTCCCTCCAGGGCTTCCCTCTCTGTGCTCCTGGTTTTTGCTGTGAGGACAGTGTCAGGAAGGTTCCCCACTCACATCTGTTCCTGCAGCTGGGATGGTGGGTCACAGCGTTTGGGTTTGATGGGGAATTTCCTTGCTTTGAAGGATTTGCTGTGGGTTAGACGAGTGGCTCTCCACTTCTGGGGGGGGCCCAGGGCTCCTTTGCACCGCTCTGGGGATCCTGTGAGGTCCACGAGGTCAGTGCACGAACCCATGACACCCGTTCCCAAGGCGGTGGGGTGGGAGAGTGAAAACATCAGCCTCCACTGGAAATATATTTTAATTCTTATTTACTCGCAAGTCTTGCCACTCCTGACAAAGCCAGCTAATATTAGCTCAGCGACGCAAATGGACTGGCCATGGGTTGCACCCTGCAGAGGCAAGAAGCCTCTGCCAGCCCTGCCACTGGGCTTCCAACCAGTTTGGCTCATCTCTGAGCACTGGTCCTGTCTGGCAAACACCCTGCAGGGCTGCGTTTGCCAGAGTGGAGGAGAGCTCTGTGCTCTCTGGCTCCTCAGTGGAGATGGACATTTCTGTGCTTTCCTAAGAAAGCTCAAATAAAACCTCAGGTCTTTCACAGCAGAGCCTTATTCTAGGGAGGATGGACATGAGGGAGATCAAACTCTGCACCCCAGGTTGTGCACAACTGGATCTGCTCCAAACATGACCGACAGGAAGGCAGGCTTTTTTTTGGAATGGTTTTCTAGGACTGGACTTCTGCATTGAAGCAAAAAAAAAAAAAGTTTATGGTTCTCTGGTGAGAGCTACTGTCCTCCCATTAATTCATCCTTGTGGATAGAGAGAGGTGCATTACAGCCACTTTCCTGAAGTGATGAAATTGCTGAGCAATCCTGAGGTTAACAGTTTCCAGGAGGTTCTTCTGTGTTTCCTTACGAGTGCAGTGACACTGGGTCTTACAATACTTGGTGATTTATTTTTTTTTTTTTTCATTGAAGCTTTGTGCATCCACAAAGCTCTCAGTCATCCAAGGCTGCTCAAATGGCAGACTCTGCTCTGGATGCCTAGTGCAGGTAACCTCTGTTTCACCCACCCCCCCAACACACACCTGGGAGTGACCCCCAGCAGCATCCTCCAGGCTCTCTAGGACCTGCTGCTGTGGGCTGTTGCTCTTTGCAGCCAGGAAGGTGTTGTGCAGGATCTGGCTGGCTCAGCAGAACTGAAGCCAGTATTGTGCTTTCATGAAATTACTTGGGGGGGGGGGGGAAAATAATTGAATCCCTTGGCTGATGGAGAGCAGCCCTGGGGTCTGTTGCAAGTTGGGTGAGATCAAGCTAATCCCGCAGAAGGCTTCTCTCACCTTGTATTTGCAAATTCTGATAAAAAAAACTAAAAACTCATCAGATTTTCTCCAACCAGGTCTAGCCTGGAGTGCTGCAGGAGGGGAATTCCCACAGAGCTTGGCCTGGTGGCCTGCACTTGCCTCCTCTTGCAGGAAGGCATTGCTGTTGTACCCGAGCCCAGGAGCAGCTTCTTACTGCCTTGCAAAGGAAGATGTAGGGAAGGGTATTTCCTTCCCATTCAAAGCAGATCCCCTAAGTGGGTGCTGCTTAAGCTCTTCCCATCTTCCATCCCGCTCTTCCCATCTTCCACCCTGCTCCTCCCCGTTACAAAGTGGAGGTGCTGCACGGGTGGGTGGGTGGGTGGGTGTCTGCTGGGTGCACGTGGTGTCAGGTGCAGGGTCCAAGGGGTGGGGGGACAGGACTGGAGGTGCAGGCCCACCCCTTGAGCCGAGGCAGTGGGGCTGTGGGCACAGGAGGGTGAGCATGGCAGTGCCTCCCCCTGGGAGGCTGTTTTGGCAGCTCCTGATGGGAGGTGGAGAGTAGGTGTGAAAAGCAGCTTTGAGCCAAGAGATGGTGCCTTAACTGTGACAGGCAGGACTGAGACAGAGAGCTGCATTTCTTCCAGGGAAGAGACCAGACAGGCTCTCAGAGGATGGCTTTGTCAATCATGGTTTGCACTTAGAAGGGATAGAAAGGCAGGATATCTAATCCTAGGAGGGGGATGCCCAGTCCCTGGGAGGAACAAGTCCTGCTGCAGAGCCAGCAGCTGGACAAGGGCAACCTTGCAGGTCGCCAGCAAATCCTGACAGGAGCTGCCCAAGCTGGCAGGCTTGTGGAACCATTCCACGTGGTGGTCCCTGCCAGCCTGTTGGCACAGGGAGAGCAGCACTAAGCCCAGCAGGGGCTCTCTGGCCTGCCTGGATCATCATTTGACCACCAATCCTGGGACATCTCTCCATGGCTTCACCCCCTTTGGAAGGGGAAAGCAACAAGGGAAAGATTATCCAAAGGAAAAGGTTCTCCCCTTCTCCATAGCTGCAGGATGGAGCTGACCACAACACTGGTCAGTACCTCTCCCTGCATACATCCATCTGTCTGCCTAGATAGATGCAGGCAGGGATGCGTGGGGTCATTCCACGGGTGTTTCACATCCTAAACAAGCCTTTTGTTCCTTCCCAGAAGAAACCTGCCTGCACAAGCAGTCTCAATCCTCAGCACAACTTCTGAACATCTATTGAGTGGTTTATGCCACTGACCTGGACCTGACTGTTCTCACCTTCGGGAAAATATTCCCAAAGTGAGACAACACAAAGAGTTCTCCCACTTGAAACTTATTTGTTTAAATAAAAGGAACACCGGAGATCTCTGCCTTCTCCAAGACATCTGCTGCATCTTCCCTGACGTTTCTCTGTTGAGAATTTAGTCCATGACTGAAATTTCCACACCTTCCCATGGCAGGCAATCTCCATCCTTCACCTCCTGGCTCTATCTGCCAACCGCTGTGGTTCTTGCAAGGTCTCCTTGTCATTCCAGCAATTATTCTTCCTCCTGAAAGTATTATCATCGTTTTTATTTAAGCAGGCCTTCCTGACATTTCCCCCCACCATCTTTCCAAAGCTTCCTGGATTTGAGGTTTGCTCATTTGCCACCTTGCAGGGTGGATTAATTGCAGCTGCTTGAATGATGGGGCTTCGATCCTGATCTCAGTACTGTGGATGATAAAAAAAGAAGGGCTTTCTGTCAGTTTTGTCTTCCATCAGTGGCTTATTAAGAGGGATCTTGTTCTGCGAGTGACTTGCCTAGATTTAAAGACAGGAGAAAAGAAACATAAAGGCCACAATGAAGCAAGAAGACAGAACTTGAACAAATGTTGTGGGCAGCAGCTCACCCCTAGAAAGGTTCTTTGCCCAATCTTGGAAAAGGAAGAAAATATTCCATTATTTGGGTGGGGGTTTCTTCCACAAGCAGGGCTGTTTAGAGGCTGCATGTGAGACCTAAGCTCTGCACAGCAATCAAGATGTGACATCACGATGGAGATCTGCACTGAGACCTCACAGAGGGCAAGAACTGTTTGCTTTGTTCCTCCTGCTGAGCCTGTGGCTCTCCATGCAGGTAGGCAAAGGCTTTGTCAGTGGTTTTTACCACCTCAGCCCAGGAAAACAAAGTTTGGAGCCAAGTTCTCATGAAGGACCAGGCAGAGTGCTAGAGCCACGTTTCCACGGGGGTGTGGGATGCTGCAGATGGGTTTGGTGCCTTGCTTGGGCTCCACAGCCCTGAGCTGTGGGGTGGAAGCGTCTCTGAGTGCTGGTGAGGGCAGGGCATGTTTCCCAGCTCCTGTCTCGCCCTTTATCTGCCCCAGAGCAGGGAAAGGGGATGATCTGTCCCCACCTGGTGCCCCTGAATGTGGTGTGGAGAGACACACAGGGTGAGAGCCTCAAAGCTGAGGTCCTTCAAGCAAAGGTTCTTGCCTGAACCTCTGGATCCTGGAGCTTCCTCCCTTTCCAAGAGACGTGTCTTTTGGAAAGCACTGATGGTTCTCATGGACTGATAACAAGCTGGGAGTGAATGATGGGGCCACAGCATTTTAGGCACAGTTACCTCCATCCCCACAGCGAGCATGAGGAGGGATGATGGGACACAGAGGACCTGTCAGGGGGGAAAGAGGCCAGAGCCCCGTTCTGGATAGTTTCATCTTATTTGCCTGCCTTGCAAAACAAATTACCAGGCCTGTTCTTGGAGAGCTGTACCTATCTTTGAAGCACCCTTGGCCTTTGTTTTATCATCCCAAACAGCATTAAAGGCGGGCTGGGGAGGCACCTTATCAGGTGCATCTCCTTGGAAAAGCTTGAAAGGCTCTTGTCATGCTTTTCTTCATTCATGCTTTGAATTTATTGATCCACATTTGCCTGGAGAATCTCGAGCTGGGAAATATAGACTAGAAAATGAGGTGATGCCCCAGCCTGAGCAGAGCTGATATTAATGTGGCTGCTACCCCTGCAGCAAAGCACTCTCCTGCCAAGGTGCCTGCAGTCAGAGCAGGCACCAACTCATCTGCAGGACCAGCCTTGTGGCTTTGCAGGAGCTGGTTCCCTGGCATGATAAATGAGTTGCTGGCAGCGGGGAAGCCAAATCAGGACTGGAGGTAGTATCTGGTTTTTCTTGGCCTCCAAACTCAAAACTGATCAACCAACCTCACACTGTCGTGGGATGAGTCTCACCACTCTGGCATGTGTCAGCTTCCCCCATGCCCAAACTGGAAGGATGGCTGGACCTGGGAGGGGATAGAGCTGTTACAGGCACTCCATGTGTGTGTGCTCAGCATCCAACATCCTTGAAGCTCCTGTTTGGTAGTTTGGTGCCTTCACAGCGAGATGTGAGAGCAGCAGTTGTTGCACTCCACGTTCTGGGACTGCAGCACAGGGACAGGGACACTCCCTGCGTGGCGTGGGGGCCAGCAGAAAGGTGACAGCCCCGGGTTTGGCCACGGTGGGTTTTTGAAGCAAACAGGGCTATGCCCTCGGAGGAGCAGGAAGCCTTGGGCAAAGATGCCCTTGCTTGTATAAAGGCTGGAAAAGCACCGGGCTCTGAAAGCAGCCTGCTGCTTCCCACTGTCAGAGCAGCATTGCCTCCAGTGATCACGCACAGGGAAAGCTGAATGCTTTTGACATCTCACCATGCAGGCTCCCCATGGACACCACAAGCCAAGACAGCTTTCTCCCTGGCTCCCACGGCCCCCCGGTCGCGAGCACGAAACCAAGCTGGTGAATAATTCTGCTGATGCACAGAAGAGAAAATCCTGTTCTCTCCTCCTGGGGCAGACTGGCAGGGTTAATGGGGAGGAAGAGGCCGTGACAACTTGATTTTGTGGCTGAAGTCAGCAGATCTGGCTCCTGGGACACATGGGAACAGGCAGGGAGCAGGAGCCACTTTTGCACAGTCACTTCTCGGAGGCCAGCAGGGCTTCAAAGGAAAAATCCTTAGCAGGATGTCGCAACTCGGGAGGAGGAGGGGAAAAAAAAACCCAAGCAAACAACAACAACAAAAAAAACCACAAGCTCTGTAGGGCTGGGAAATGCAGAGTCAAGGAATGAGGTTTCCAAACAGCCTCCCCCTGGTACTCACATCTCTTGGTGCAGACGAGGCAGCAGCGTGAGCCGGCGCTGATGATTCCTGAGGACACTAAAGCTTGGTGTGGTGGGTGGGGAGGTGCAAGTGTGAGTTATGTGCCTGTCCCATGCAGGGGACCCTCCTTGTCCATGGCAGCTCAGGTTTTCACCGTGGTAGTGTCAGCTGAAGCAGCTGCCAGCAGCCACGGGAAGGAGGGAGTCTCTTACACCCACCTGCCAGCGCAGGTATCAATAGCTCTAGAGTATCTTGGATTATCCCACAGCCTGGATAATCTGACTGGGTCTCTCTTCAGCTCCTTCTGTGATCCAGAGCTGGGAAATGGGCAAGCATGGACATGGTGCTCCCAGCCCAACAGGGGGTGATGGGTTGGGTTACTGGGATGTGCAGGAGGGACCATCACGCCCGCACGCCGGGCAAGAAGATGCTGAAAGATTTCCAGGTGCTTGCCCCTAGAGGATAAGCTCCCTCATCCCCCTAATGCTGACACCCAAGACTACCTCTGTGACTCCTTCTGCTGAGGATGGGGCTATGGAAAGCAGAACACATTGTCCCCTCCACACAGGGCCAGTCTTTTCCAGGTCAGCAAAGACCTCACGGCCCCTGTTCACGAGCTGGGCTGGTGGGAGAGGTGCCCAGCCTGTGAAATTTTGCCCCAGCAGGCTCCTGATTCTCTTTTCCCCTGCCCTGCTTGAATCCCAAGTGAAAGGAAACCTGGCAGCTCCCAGAGGCCATCCTTGCCTGCTGGGGGCTGGGGCAGCTAAAAGCAGGCTCCAGGAGGGAAGTGGTTTGGAGGGCGATGTTTGCCGGTGATGAGCACACAGCCACGCTGTGGGAGCAGTGTGGCAGATGGAGCTGGCAGCCAAGTGCCTGTCCTGCTTGTTTTGGCTGACTTTGGAGACCTCTGGCTTTTCCTAGTAGCACTTGGATGTGCCGGTACTCAGGAGACCTGACCGGGCACATTCAGACAACGCTGAAAATATCTTCCTTGCAGGCAACAGAGGCAAAGGGGAGCCAGCAGCTGGACTCCCCGAGAGACAGGGACTAGACTGCAGAGGGATGGTTGTTTTGCTTTGGGCTTCCTCTCTGTCAGCCAAAAATGCACCCTGCAGAGCCACCACCATGGCACATTTAAGGTGACCCCCTGGCAGGCACCGGGTCCCCACTACCGTGAGGGGGTGAGAATTTTGGTCCCCTTGCTGTGTGCAAGGCAGGGTGTCCCAGCTGAACGGGCACTCATGCTCCCCCAGCCCTTGCCCCCCTAACCCTCCGTGCCGGTGTCGTGGCAGGTACCTGGCGAAGCTGTCCTCAGTGGGGAGCATCTCCGAGGAGGAGACCTGCGAGAAGCTGAAGGGCTTGATCCAGCGCCAGGTGCAGATGTGCAAGAGGAACCTGGAGGTGATGGACTCGGTGCGGCGGGGGGCCCAGCTGGCCATCGAGGAGTGCCAGTACCAGTTCCGCAACCGCCGCTGGAACTGCTCCACGCTGGACACCCTGCCCGTCTTCGGCAAGGTGGTGACGCAAGGTGAGCCCGGGGAGCATGTGCCTGGGGTGATGCTGCTGGGGGAGCAGCTACAGGGGCAGTCTGGTGGGCTGTAGGCAGGTTTTTGTCTGTTTGCCCCTCAGCAGTGGCTGGGGAGAGTCAGGAATGGCCCAGTGCTGGATCTTGGGGCACTTCAGCAGGGCTCTTTCTTCGCTGTGTTGCGGACAGCACATCCAGGCACTTGCCATTCCGCAGCTCTCCTGAGCCTTTTTCACACCCATTTTATGGAGGCACCAGCCCAGGGCATCAGGAGACCTCTGACAAGTGCATGCCCAGTTTGAGCAGGGGTCCTAAAATCACCCTGTGGATCTCCACTCTTTCCCACCAAGGCCAGGAGCTCCACTCCACAAAGCCCTGCCTGCGTTTACTCGGTCTCTTCCCTGGGCAGTGGTGAAGCCGTGGCTGCTGCCAGGCCGGCATGTGGCCACTCTTGAGCAGAGCATCAGTGGATGCCCTCAGGAGGACAGCCTGCTGCCACCTGGCACAGGGAGAACACACAGCAGCTGGGCCCTCGAGCGCAGCATCATCACCCACCACCAGCCAGCTGCCAGCCTTCGGGGCAGACTGGCCAGGGCAGCCCCCAGCCCCAGCTGCAGCCAGGCTTCGCAGAGGCCCAGGGCTGTAATCAAACTAGAGCACTGGGGTGAGGAGATGGTGGGAAAAACCCCTGGAGATCGCTGAAGTGTCCCTTGCCCTCCCCTCAGGTGCCACCTCTGAGGCACCATCTCACCTCCCATCCCAGGACCCCCAGACCAAAGCATAACCCCGGCTCCTTGTTTGACTCCCCTCCCCTCAACACAGGGGTGAGGATCTCTTCTTGTGAAGGTTCGGGGACTGGAAATACCAGAAATACCAGAAACTAAAAGTCGTCTCTTTTTAGGCAGCCACAGCACAAACCGACCAACACGATCCTACTATTAACCTCGATTAACTTGGAGGCGGTTCAGTCCCCACGCTGGCTGGGTCCTCCTCAGCCACTGCCAGCTGGGCCACCAAAGTCTGGGCTGCGACCACCAAAGTAGCTGCCCTCTGTCCGACCAGCGAGCTGGGGTGACATCTGCTCGCAGGCCAACCCCCTCTGCACCAAGCACGGGACCACCCCAAATGCCAGCCCTCCTTGCTCAGGAATGGACAGTCTGTATCCTCAGCTGGCCTCAGCGGGGATTTGGGTGTTGCAAGAGCTGATCCCTGGCCGTGACACGCTGTGTGTTCACACCCAGGGTGCCCCTGGCTTCCCAAACAAGCTCTTCCCAACTGTGTGGCACCAAGAGCTGGGACAGGCCTGCACCCCTGGGGACCAGCGGGGTTTCTTGAGGTGCTTTGGGAGCAGAGCAGGATTTTTGCACAGTAGTTTGGAAGGTGCTGGGAGCTACAGAACCCTGTGTGAGAGGATGGCAAGGAGCTGCAGGGGATGTTCCTGGGTGGGGAAAGCAGCCAGCTGTTTTGGATGCAGGAGGGATTTCATGGCAGAGGCGCCCTGCAAGCACCAAGCAAGACAGTCTCTCCATATAAGCTCTGGAGGGTTCTCCCCACACTGCCAGTTCTGCCTCTCCCATCGCCAGGTTATCACTTGTCCATCATTCATGTTTTTAGTGTTGTGGGGCAGTTCCCAGTTCCTTCACTATTGCAAGGGCCCTCACTGCTGCGAAACATCTCCCAGTGCTGAGGGGTCTCTGCAGAGCTGGGTCCAGGCTTAGCACTAAGCAGCGTCCCTGGGGATGGGGCAGATGAGGGTCCTGCACGGGGTACCTCAGCTCGGGAGGAAGCGATGGAGCAAAGGGATGAGGCTGATAGCTCTGCATAGCGTGTTTTGCCAAGAGCCAGCCTTCAGATCAGCTTTTCTGGGGGGTTCATGTGCCACACCAGCGTCAGGAGGGGAGAGGAGCAGCGACACGGGTGACAGCCCACTGAGGACTCCCCCTCCCACCCCTAGAAATCCCACTCCTGTTGCCTTGGACCTGCTGCCAACGTTTCCCACCGTGGTTTGTGCCGTTGCAGGGACACGGGAGGCAGCATTCGTCTATGCCATCTCTTCAGCAGGGGTGGCCTTCGCCGTGACCCGCGCCTGCAGCAGCGGCGAGCTGGACAAGTGTGGATGTGACCGCACGGTGCAGGGGGGCAGCCCACAGGGTGAGCGTCCAAACGGGGCCGGGGGGGCATTCAAACCCACCCTCTGCAGCCGTCCAGGAGGCAGGAAAATGTTTGTTAGTCCTCACTGAGTCCTGCAAAATGGCAGCTGGGAGCATAGCCCAACAGGGCAGGGGAGGCGTCTCATCCACGTGTCTCCCCACGCTCCCTCAGCTTCCCCTGTCCCCCAGGCAGTCCAGCCAGAGGTGGGCAGGCCAGCTGGATTTTAGAGAGAGCAGGGCTGGAGAGTGCAAGCACCACAGGCTGGCTGTACCTGTCTCATCTGTGCTCTCTGCCCCAGGCTTCCAGTGGTCGGGCTGCTCCGACAACATCGCCTACGGCGTGGCCTTCTCGCAGTCCTTCGTCGACATCCGCGAGAGGAGCAAAGGGGCCTCTTCCAACAGAGCGTTAATGAACCTCCACAACAACGAGGCAGGGAGAAAGGTAACGGCCAGGGGCAAACCCGGGCATCCCAGCCGGGCTCTGCAGCCACGGCTTGAACCGCTCGGGCTTCATTTAATCCCGCCAGCAGTGCTTTCTGCACAGCCCTCCCTGCTTTGCCCATCCCCTTGCTGACCGTCCCGTCTTGTTCCCTGTGCCGGCTCTCCCAGGCGATCCTGAACAACATGCGGGTGGAGTGCAAGTGCCACGGCGTGTCGGGCTCGTGCGAGTTCAAGACGTGCTGGAAAGCCATGCCCCCCTTCCGCAAAGTGGGCAACGTCCTCAAGGAGAAATTCGACGGCGCCACGGAGGTCGAGCAGAGCGAGGTCGGATCCACCAAGGTGCTGGTGCCCAAAAACTCCCAGTTCAAGCCGCACACGGACGAGGACCTCGTCTACCTGGACTCCAGTCCCGACTTCTGTGACCACGACCTCAAGAACGGCGTGCTGGGCACCAGCGGCCGGCAGTGCAACAAGACCTCCAAGGCCATAGACGGCTGCGAGCTGATGTGCTGCGGCCGCGGCTTTCACACGGACGAGGTGGAGGTGGTGGAGAGGTGCAGCTGCAAATTCCACTGGTGCTGCTCCGTCAAGTGCAAACCCTGCCACCGGGTGGTGGAGATCCACACGTGCCGGTGATGCACCCGCGCCCGCCCCATCTTTTTACTGACCCTGCTTCTCCCTTGCCCCGCGGGCCAGGACTGAGGAAGTGACCCAGACGCTGCAGGGAGAGCACAGCTCTTTTACAGAGACAGAACCCCAGAGAAAAAAAAAAAAAAACCAAACAGATTTTAAAGAAAAAAAATATTTAAAGTTTAAAAAAATTGATCATTGTTGGCGCGCTTTTTTTTTTTTTTTTTAATATTTTGGTTTGCCTGCTCTGCTGTATTTATTGCCGAGGCCAGAGCCCCTCGGTGCCCTGTGCCAGTTTGCTCTCTGGCTGGCTGGGGATCTGTGGGATACCAGCTCCCATCGGATGGGCTCCTGCAGACAGGAGATGTTTAAGCCAAGGGTAGTGCAGCATTCAAAACCTTCTATCGCAGTTATTTTTGTTTGGTTAAGGCACGTGCTGAGCACCCCGGACCACCACTGCCCTGGCTGAGCCTCAGGAGGGGATGGAGCACAGCCAGGTGCATGGCAGGGGATGGGCAGGGGTGACAGGGTGGCACTGGAGCCCAGCCCGGGGGATCAGTTCATAAGGGGAACATGGGACACTCTCGCACCTCCTTGTTGTGGGATACTCAATGGCCTCCTGGGCACTGGATGGATTTTGGAGCAGTTCCTGGGCATTGGATGGATTCTGGAGCAGTTCCAGTGGCCACTCTGATTTACAGAATCTCCTCAGTGGTTGCCCAGGGCTGTTGGAGGATGCAGTGGTCCCACCATGCTTCCCTTCCCCCTCTCTCTTCTCCAGCACCTCATTCCACTGGAAACACTAAAGGGCAGTGGTACCTGCAATCCTCTGACTCTTTAATGGAGCTGGGAGCTGATGGGAGGAAATGCCAGTGGATTTCTTTTTCCTCTGTCCCATAATTGCCCCCACCTCGTTCACCAGCATCCCACAACAGCTCTGCTCTTCCTCCTCCACATACCTGTTCTCCTGACCTGGGAGGGCTCTGGGGGACAGTCCCTGGATGCTGAGAAAAGCAAAAGTGTAACAGTGGAGCAATTGCTGGGGGCGAGGGAAAGATGCTGCTGGGGGAAAAAGGGAATGCTTGTGCTCTGCCACTATCACTGCCTTGCCCTTGGGGAAGCATGAGAGAAGGACTGAGCCAGGAGGGGATGCTGCCATGTGTGCCCTGGCCACACAAATTCAGTGCAGCAGGGCCCCAGCTGCCCCCTCCTGCTCCCTGGAGCGCTGCCACGAGGATAAAGGCGCTGTCCTACCCGCTGCGGCCTCGCTCCGCCCGGGACTGAGCTAGAGCAGAGTCCTTGCTGTTGGGCCACGGGATGAAGTATTTGGAGAACTAATAAGCAGAGGGGCACTGAGAGGGGAGGTGGAAAGTGAAGTGGTTCCTCTCTCCCTCACCCACTGGTCTGTGAGTTGAGAGGCGAACGGCGAGCAGAGGGAAAAACCTCGGAACGGCAGCTCAAGCCAACGGGAACATCTGCCCGTGATGTGGAGAGGGGTCGGCACGGGGTGGCATTGCCAAGCCCTCCTGTGCAGGGGGGAGCTCCCTGCACACGTCCAGGAAAAGCCCAGAGCTGTGGCCATCACCCTCCAGGCTGGAGGAGGAGGGGGGGGGGGGGGTCCTGCAAACCTGCAGTCTTGTTTTCCTTCCATGAGAGGGGGAAGGTTGGGGGAATGCACAGACAGATGTGAAATCCAGCCTGTGCCACGGCAGTGATGGGCTGGGGGAGAGCCTGTGGTCGCTGGAAGGTCTCCAGACATGGTCCGGCTGGACGGCTGCTGACAACTGACTTGAAGCAGCGCAGGGAGAGGGAGGTTTGCATCAAGGCAACCCCCTTCCCAGCACACCCCAGGCTGCCTCCCCCCTGCCTGCTCAGCCCCCAGCTCCAATAAACCTCCAGCAAAGGGTGCTGGGTGGTGGTGGGGTGTCGCCCTGGGGACGCCCTGAGGTGGAGCATGCTGGTTTGATCCACTTCAGTGCAAACCACAGATCTCCTCACCAGAGCAGGGGTTGCCTCCCTCAGTTGGCTCAGCTGGCCAAGGGTGCAGCATTGAATCCCCAGGGGATCTAAGTTTCCTGGCTCCATCTCCTTAGCCCCTCAAGGCTGCAAGTCCTCAAGTACCTTAGAGACTGTTCCTCCTCTTCCCAGCTCATGCAGAGGAGGTCACAGACCTCAGGCCACTGGCCAAGTCTTCTGCTCTTTGTCCATCTAGGATGAGGGCCAAAGCTGAACAAGACAATCCAGATCAGTGTGGAGATAATCTCTGCACATGGGATTTTTTTCGAGCTGCGATGAAAGCTGAGCCCTGCAAATGTCACCCAGAGATATCTCGGCTCCACAGCACTGTGGCTCTTCTCACAACTGTAAGTTTCAGCACCAGAGGGGGGCAGGAAATGCCTTTTCTTTTTCATATTTACTTTGTCCATTAAATAATAAGTTTGTGCTGAACAAGCCACGGGGTTTTCCTGTCCTGAAACCAGCTCCGCTGGCCTGCGTAAAACCAGCACATGCTGCAAACACCTCCTGGTTGT
This sequence comes from Empidonax traillii, assembly GCF_003031625.1. Classification (NCBI taxonomy): domain Eukaryota; kingdom Metazoa; phylum Chordata; class Aves; order Passeriformes; family Tyrannidae; genus Empidonax; species Empidonax traillii. The sequence goes on from NW_020956010.1 coordinate 285,013, forward strand.
TGGTCCCCTCCCAGGAGTCCTTAGCTGGAAGGAGAGGTGCCCACGTGGTGTGTCCTGACAGGGCAAAGGGAACACGAAGGCTGTCTCTGTCTCCCTCCTGCTGTCTCAGCTCAGGAGATGCTGGTGTTTGGATCACAGGCTGCATCCGTGCTTTCCCATCAGTGAAAGCACAGCTTGCTCCTTAGTCCTCTGCCTCAACCATTAGCCATACTGCGCTTCAAGGCCTCCTACCTCAGATTTCAGTCAGTCTGTGACTTCCTCCTGTGGAGAGGGCATTGATATTCACCTGCCTAGAGCAGTGCTCCCCTGTTCTGCCCACAGCCAAGGGCTCAGGATGCTGCTGGAAGCATCCTGCCAGTTATTTTATTATTATTTCAAGGTGTGTTTGGGCTGAGAGGGGGAAAGAACTGCCGAGTCAGGGACTGCTGCCTCTTGCCCTGTGGGTTGCTAGATTTGGGGAGGATGCAGTGCCAGATACCCAGGTGTGTTCCAAGCGACCCTCAGCCACTTGTCCCTTGTCCTTCCCCAAGCCAGGAGCATTGGCTGCATCCTCTTCAGGCTGTCCCCTATGGTCTAGAGCTGCTGGTTTCGGCACGTGCTGCTGCTGGGTCCAGCTGTGCTCACACTCTGCCTCGTCTCCTTCCTCTAGCTGCAGCTCTCCATTTGTGTGCTCTCAAAGCTCATCTTTCCATAGGCTTATGGTAAAACCAAAGTTTTCTCTCCCTTTGGCCTCTGCAGTGGCGGGGGTTGAGGAGTATTTTGTTAAGTTCAACTGTTGCTGCAGGAAGAGGGTGAGAAAAATGATGCCTGAGCCTCCCAAAATCATTTCCTTCCAACAGCTCCTCTCTTCCTCTGGTGGATCCCACCCCTCCAGCCCTTCTCTTTCCCACTCCAGCTTCATCCTCAGGTTAGGGACTGTCTCCAGGGAAACAAAAGATGTTCAAGCAAGGTGCAGGGAGGTGCTGGCTTCTCAGTGACCATGGACAGAGCAAGATGTTCATGTCCCCCTCCTCCAGCAGCGCCCCCCACCTGCTCAGCCTGTCCCCTGCATCCCACACACATCAGGCAACGTCCCAAGTATGCCTGGCCCCATCCCAGCCCCACAGGCCCAGCACCAGGTCCTTGTCCTCAGCGCCCCAAACACCCTCTCCCTGGTGAGCACATCCCTCCTCTGAGAGCTCGCAGACCCTCCTCTCCACCCAGCCTCTCCCACTCATAAACCTTCCTGGATGTCCCACAGCCAGCTCGAGATCATCATGGCAAAAACGGGACGTCACCTCCAAGTCCTCCCCACCCTGTTCCAGCCGATGGGTAACTCCACGATTTTTTCCTATTCCCCAAACTCCCAGCTTCACCACCATGTTCTGCTCCTTCTTTTCCCTTCCCCTTTTCTACTGGAAAACCTGGTTTGAGTGTTACAGGCACCTTCAGTCTCAGCTACTCCATGCTCTGGGCTTCACGTTTGCCAGCTCTCCAACCCTGATCAAGTCCGAGCACGGCACAGCCAAGAGCAAGGGCAGAGCTGGTATTTGTCTCCAGGTGTTCTGACCACACCATCCTCATGCCCTTTGCTGGCCATGGGCACTTCCATCACATTTTCCCTCCCCAGGCATGCTCAGACTCACCTGCAGTTCCTTGCAAAGCAATTAAATCACTGTGGGTGACAGTAATGGTGCTGATGGAGCATGAATTAGCACTCGTGTGCTTTCCCTCCACTCACACCCTCAGTGAACACTACACCAAATCCTTTTGCATGTTCCCTCAGCAACCAGCACAGTAATTCTCCTGTATCTCCTGCTCTCCCTTTATCCACATGAATTTACCAGCTGGCTGTAGGGAAGCAAGGTGATGGAGAGACAGCAGGGAAAAACGAGTCTAGGACCACCAAACAGGTATTTGAAGGATGGAATGGGGTCTCACTGCATGAGCAGGCAGCAGGAGAGGATCAGTCCTCCTTTGAGTTGCCATCCCACAGGAACTGGGAGTGGCAGTTCTCACCCCAGTCTGGCACAGCAGCACCCACACTGGGGTGATCACTGCTCTCACCTGCACTTGTTGGAGGTGTCAGCAGTGCCTCGGCTGCCCAGCTGGAGGCTGCACACAAGGCCATGCTGAAGGACAGACCCCGGGTGGACCAGAGCCTTTGACAGCAGTGTGATACTGTGACGGCGCGAGGGCGCCCAGCCAGCGCTCCTCAAAGAGGCCTCCCGACCCTGACTGCCAAAATCCCGCTTTAAGCACAGGAAAATAAATTGTGCAACCTGCCTCGGACTGGATTGTAACACTCGGTGTGGGCGGAGGGGAGGAAGGGGCAGGAGCGGGGCTGGGGAACAGGCCCCGCCTCACGGGATTTGGGCAGGACCTCACCAACACCTGGTGCCTGAAGCAGCACCTGCACTGGGCACTGTCCTTCTCATCCCTCACACATATGCCCAGGATGTTTCTGCAGCCACCAAGCTCCTCCTCAAGGACCCAGAGATGTGGCCACGTGCAAGCCCAACCCATCCTTGTGCCTGTGCTCACACCTCAGGAGCTGCGGTCTCTCCTAGGCTGGCCTCCAGACCTGGCCACACGTTCCTTCCCCCATCCCAAATCTGACTGACAGATATTTCCTGGAGTGCATGAGCAAGGCTGGTTGGCTGGGTGAGCTCTGTACCACTGCAGATCCCCAGACTGCTCTGGACAGTGCTTCAAAATGAACACCAGTGTTCTTGTGGCCTCTCAGAACACCGGGGGTAGCAGACCTTGCACCCAAAAACTTCCTGAGAACAATACAGGGGGATTGTCTGCCTGCAGCCACTTGCAAGGACACCATGAATATCACAGGATCAGAGAATCACCGAGTGGTTTGGGGTGGAAGAGACCTTAAAACTCATCTCATTCCAACCCCCTGCCATGGGCAGGGACACCTTCCACCAGCCCAGGTTGCTCCAAGCCCCGTCCAACCTGGCCCTGGGCCATAAGGGAAGAGTGGGACAGACCAGACCCCCAAGATGCCATTCATAAAAATGACCTTTGAGATGACCATGAGGAAAGGCAGAGCAGCCAAAGTGAAGCAGCAGCAGTGGAAGCCCTGCAGACAGCTCACCTGAGGCCTGGCCTGGGGTAAGTTCTCTGCTACCTGGCCAGCTGGAAAATCTGCAACCCTGTCATTTCCACCAAGAAACCCTGAACACCTGGGAGGGCCTCGGAGCTGAATTAGATGCAAAAATAAATCATTCTTTTGTGATTTTTTTTTTCCTCAATAGAGTCACTTTGTCACCTCCATGTGACACAGCTAGGAAAATTCAGGCTGCTAAGGAATGCCTCTGGGATGATGGTCACCTGGGAACCCTTGCTGTGGGGTGCCTGCAGATTCAGGAAAGTCAAGGCATCAATTATACCCTGCCCACAGGCTTTTTCTTTTACCTCCTCTTGGTTAGAGAAGGCTGGTGTGTGTCAGTCGTTGTACCTGCAAACCAGAGGGAGGCTGGAACACAGTCCTGGTCTGCTGGGTGAGTGCCAAAGGCACAGGAACACCCATGGAATGGGAGAGAACCTCTCAGCACCGTGAGGCTGTGAAAGAGCTGCCACCCAAGGGCTTTAGGAGGTGAAGGTGCTGGAGGCAACAACACGCCCCTTAGAGGAGCAGAGGTCAGGACAAAGATGTGGCTGAGAAGGGGGGTGGAGGTTTTGGAGCTGGGGGAGCCTGTCCAGGTAAAAGGCTCCAGGTGGAGGTGCTGCCACTTCCCCAAGCCCTCTCTGAGTTTCTCAGCCAGCATGAGCTGGAAACGTCCCAGCACCAGGCAGACAGCCCAGGAGAAGCTGAGCTCTGGGCTGCTGGGGTTGGTGCCTGGAGAGCAGGTGAAGCCAACGTCATAGAAGCCAATTAAGAGTGAGGGCACTGGGATAAATCTATTTGAAGTCTCCCTGCACAGCTCTGCCACAGTTTAAGGACAGCCCTTTGGAGGTGCCCAGGCTCTCCTAGCAGAGCAGTTTCCCAGCTGCATCCCATGCACCTTCCCAGGGTGCCAAGACATTTGTTTATTAAAGGGTGTTTTTACTGTACTTTCAGAATTAAGCCCAGGGCCTCCTGAGCTGGGTTTGGCTGGAAAAATGTGCAGAACACCCCTGGACATGGCCCTTGTGCTCAGATGACCTGTGGAACACCCAGTGCCATCACCCCTGTGCTTCTCCATGGACAAAGCCTCCCAGTGACGGGGAGGCAAGAGCAGAAGCATCGAGGGGGGAACCCAATTCTGCCATGGGGCTGAGCTCTCACATCACACTGAGGAGGAAATGAAGGATCTGCCAACCAGTCAGGGATGGCACTGGGTGTTCCACAGGTCATCTGAGCACAAGGGCCATGCCCAGGGATGTTCTGGGCATGGCACTGCCCGTTTTTCCAGCCAAACCCAGCTCAGGAGGGTCTGTTCTGTGCCCTGATACAGCAGAGGCCCTGAGCTTAAATCTGAAAGTACAATAAAAATCCCCTCTAATAAACAAATTCACAGTGGTCCTAATGATAACAATCCATTTTTTTGCTTTGTAGCAACCAATGGGAAAGCCATCCCAAGCTGTTTTTTCCCCATCCTATTTCTGTCTCCATCTCCCATTTCCTTCTATCCAATATTACCTTCCAAATTCCTACTCTGATCCTCGGATAATTCAAACATATTGCATTGCTTTACAAACTGTGTTATTTTATCCCTTTCACCTGCCACTTTTCTTTTAGATAAACAGTCATAACTCCCAACATATCACTTTAACTCTTTGACCGTCACTGGAAACTGAACCAGCTGAGATTTTCAGGGGGGAAATTCTTTCCTCTCCTTTTCTTCTCTCTTCTCTGCGTTAAGCCAAGCAAAAACTCACCTGCCTTAGCACTGTCTTCAGACCATTTTACTTGAGCTCTGTCTAATAATTTCACCATCTTCTGCTGTTATTGTATCTGTCTAGGCCACACTTGTGGTGTAAAGCTGTCCTAATCACAGCTCCTTGTTGAGAGCTACTTATTTCCTGCCCCAATCATCACCTCTCAGGATTGTGAAGCCCCTGAGCTGTGCACAGGATACCAGATTTGGATACGTGCACACTCCCAGCACATCTCACAGCAATTTCCCATCCCAATGCAGTGGGCACGGACAGCACCACGAGCAGGAGCTGAGCAAAACACTTCCCAGTGAGGATCATTTTCCTGATGCTCCTCCCATGACACTGCAAGCACTCAAGAGTCCAGCCCTGCCTCATCCTTGCTGTTGATCTGAGCTCAGAACTGCTCCAGCATCACTTCTTGCCCACCAGCAGAGTCAAGCCATGGTGGGGCTGGATAGCAAGGAAAACAGGGGGCAAAGGGGAAAAGCTGCAAGCTAGAAATCCCCTTTTCCCTCACAAAAAATCAGACTCCTCATTCTCACATCCATCAGCCAGGGATCCCTGTTCAGCACCTTGGGCTTAGTTTTGCCTGCCCTCCTCGGGACCCAGATCCACCTCCCGTAATCATGGGATAAGCTAAATCACCTCAAATCCTTCAAAACACCTAATCCACTCAGTCTTCCCAACCTTAATCTGTTTTCTTTCCCCTAACTTCCTTCAGGACACTGGATCAAAGGGGGTTTTGATTGAAGTTCGCTAAGGCAGGGGTTTTGCCTTCTGCCTGCAAAACATCCTGCTGGATATCCTACTTTGGCCAGGCTCTCCTTGCTGCTGGGCCAGCACAGCCTGGGCTTCTGCCTCCCATGCTCTGTGTCCTCAGTTTGGGTGCCATCCCAGTCCCAGGGGGCTGTGGGAACATGTCATGCACGGGGGGGCAGTGAGGTGGGAGGGAGAGAAGCCACGTGAGCACAGCTTTTCTACTCCCGTGAGAAGGCATCTCCCAACATCTTCACCAGCCTTTGGACACCATTTCAAGCGAAAGGGGTCACAGCATGAGGGTCTTGGGAGGTGCCACGCTAAGGGTGGACCTTCTGGCATGAGCGTTCCGCTGTGAAGCCCATCCACTGCATCTCCTTCCCACCAGCACTGCTCCAAACCAGATCTCAGGATCCACCAGCAGGACCAGACGGACTACAGGCTCTGCCATGAGGGATGGCTGTTTGGAAACACCTCATAGATGAGGGGGGGAGAGGGGGGATCCCACAAACCTCTGAAAAAAACTGCTGCTGGCTGTTTTGCCATGAGCTGCCTCAAAAGGCTGCCGGGAGGTGCCTGGGTTAACAGGGCTGCTCGGCACAGATCCACCCGCTCAGCCGGGGTCACAGCCGATCTGTGTCGCAACGTCCCTCTGAGTCATCCCGTTTCCTCCCAGTCACCGAAAATGGCCTCAAAGTTTGTACAGATGGTGCTTAATCCCCGTTTGGACAATGGGCGTTTGGGCTTTTAAAGGACAATTACCAAAGGAAAGCAGAGGGAGGGAGAGAAGGGGGCTTGGGGGAGGGCACAGGATGCAGGCCAGTGGGGCAGCAATCCAGGGAGGGGCTAAGCATCCAGCAGGGATGCAGGCACAGGACAGGCAGCCTGGCTTAGCCCACAGAGGCTCAAAGCAGCAGGCAGTGCTAAATCTCAGAGGGATGAGGACCAGGGGACCACATCCAACCTGAGGCTGCCTGGGGCTGTCGGTCCTTGAGCTGGCACAGAGCCCTCTCCCCGGGGTCAACATGCCATGGGCCAACATGGCATGGTCATGGCTGCAGGAAAGATGGTGGTGGGGTTGGTGGCCTCTTCCCAAAGCCAGGATAGCACCTGGCAGCACCCCCTCCTGCCCCAGATCCCACCAGGCTCTGGGAAAGGACACCCCCTCCCACCAGGATGGACAGCTGGTACTACAGGGAAGGGTGGTGGAGTTGGCCAGCTCAAAGGGGAATGCTTTGCCACAACCAGCACCCAGTGCTGGGGTGCTGGCCTGTCTGGAGGTGCCAAAAACACTCCACACAATATGCAAGGTGGACCTTTCAAGGCCTCTCTGCTCCTGCCTGCCCTCAGCGAGGCTCATGTGGAGGTGAGGGAACAGGACCCCTCTGCACCACCACCCCAGCCCTGAAGCTATGGCAGGACCAAGCACAGCAGAAGGACAGGGATGGTGGGGGTCAGCCCATGCTCAGGGGAGGGGGAAGCCCTTTTTCAGGGCAAAACCCTCCATTCCCACCGCCTGCCCTTCCCAGCCACCAGTCCCATCAGTCAGAGCACTGGGGAACTCGCACACAAGCATGAGAGCAAAAAACATGGGTGACACAGGGCAGGGAGAAGCAGCAAGGCTCAGAACGGGGATTTGGGGCTGGGAAAGCCTCCTGCCCGCCAGTTCCCCCTTCTCCAGCCCAGTAGAGATGACACAGGGCAGGGAAGGGGGTTGCTCTGTCTCTCTCTCTCTACCAAAAGCAGAGCATCGCATCTCCCATACCGGCGCTCCTGGGAAACGGCGGTCACGGCCAAAACACTGCAGATCCAGCGGGGGGCTGATGCATCCAGGAGGGGCGAGATGCCGAGGTCTTGCGAGCGCCGAGCAAAAAAAAAAAAAAAAAAAAAAAAAAAAAAAAAAACAAAAAAAAACCACGCTCGCCGTCCCCATCGCATGCCCGAGCGTCCGCTCGACACAGCCCCGCACTTCAGAAGCAATTAGCAGCTGAGTTGAACTAATTCCCGGCGCGGCGGGTCCAACACAAACAGCGCAGGCTGGCCCGGTTGCCCCCACACCTCCGCGCCTTTCGGAGGGCCGGGGGGCGTCCCTGCCAAGAGCAACACAAATAACCCGCTGCTCCTCCGGGTTAAGAGGCAGCCCTGGAGGGCTGGAGCGCGGTGGCCGGGGCCGAGAGGGCTGCGCCGGCTCCTCGGCCGGCAGAAAAGCAGGCTCTGTTACCCGCCGGGGCTGGAGGGAGGCGAGCACAAGGGTCCGTGTATGCGGTGCCTGTCCCGGGGGGGATGGAGCCCCGAGCCAGGGCGCGGGGCGTTGCAGGGACAAGGTACTTGCAAACAGCACCTGCGGGGTGTTTGTCAGCCCCGCCGAGGCTCTGGCAGCTGAAATAACAACTTGGGGAAGAGCAGGGAGGTGTGTGTGTGGGGGGGGGGGAAGCGCTGCTGGGACCCCTTGCCCCAGCCCTGCTCGGCTGGGTGCTGCTGGGGTGCAGGCTGATGGATCGCCCCATCCCCCCCAGGGGTGTTCCTGGGCTTGGTGGCAGTTCCCTTGCAGGGGTTTGGGCCTCGGCTGCTGCCACACCCCCAGGGTCTCATCCTCAGCAGGGTGGGCAGGAGGATGAGGGAAGCCATAAGTACAAAACATGCCCTGAGATGGTCTGTACAGACGCCACACCAGTGGCAGCTCACTCCGGGAATGTTGTGCTGGCAGTTGAACTCCTGGGACACCTACCTGTCAGATTCCCACCCTACCCATGTGAAGTCTTCAGGGACAAGGAAATAGCCAGGGTCATGGTGGAATAAACATCCGAAAGCCAGGACTGAGCAGTCTGCCCCAAAACTCAGGCCAGCTGGATCTGACCCAGCGTGGGCTGTGGTGGGGTCTCTGGTCCAAAATGATCCTTTTTGTCACTGCAGAAACATCAGGACAGATGTGAAGTGCTCATTCTGCCCACGCCTGTGCCTTCCAACCAGCCCTCAGGAGGGGAGTAGGCAAGGAGCCAGAGCTTGTGAGCTCAGCAAGCAGGTTCAGGAGCTTTTTGGATGGGACAGTGTCAAAAGACTGACAGACTCAGCTGCATACCAAGCCCTGGTTCCCTGAGCTGCTCCCAGGAATGAAAACACAGTGACACAGACCTTCCCAAATCAGCACCCTGGTCCCAAGACATGCCCACGGGTCATCGGAGCCAGCAGAGGCTCCTCCAGTGTCACTTGTTTTCATGTTCCCATCTCACTCGTCCTCATTTGCCAAGACTCCAGGAGCCAGGGTTGGTCTTTGGATATTTACATCACTCATGGAAAGCTGCAGGATTGCCCAGAAAGGAGCATAGGTCCCCTCAGCTTTTTTGGGGTGCCTTGGGGGTCAGCGCTGAGGCAGAATGGGGTCTGCTGATGAACACAGAGCACATGGAGCCTCCCCTCCAGATCCAGCTGTGGCAGGACCTGCAGGGTGCAGCCTGACAGTTCCTAACTCCACCCCAGACAGCAGTAAAAGGCATCTGGCACAGTATCAGGGTTTAAATCCAGGCAGCCCCCAAGCCCCTCACAGCCATTCCCTCACTCCCCCACCAGCAGGAGCAGGGAGAGAGTCAGAAGGGTAAAAGCAACAGAACTGGTGGGTTGAGATAAAGACATATTACTAGGGAAAGCGAGCAAACCCCATGCATGTAAGTAATGAAAAGCAAAGAATTACTGCACCCCTTCCCATGGGCAGGCAGGTGTTCAGGCCCCACCAGCAGAGCAGGGCCCCATCCCGTGTAACCACCATGTGAGAAGAACCCTGGAGCTCCCCACAGCAGAGACAGCCCCATCCCCTTCCCATCCCAAAACTCTGCCTTGGAGGCAGTGCCAGTTAACCCTCAGTGACACCAGGGGTGTCTGTCACCAAACCCCCTGCTCCCTTGGGCATGCTGGCTCAGCGAGCAGCACCCTCAGCCTGCAGTGTGCTGTGCTGTTTTAAACACCACAGCAGTAAATTGCACCTTCTGCAGAGCTGGAGCCCCCCACACAAACTCAGTTATCTTTACAGCCAAAGCTGCAATCTTGCCGAGAATGGAATCAGCTCTGTTAGACCAGGACTATTGTTTTCCGACCCAAATTGCTGTGGGTCGAAGGAGGGGAGAGCAGGCAGAGATGCACGATCACCCATTGTCTGGGAGGGTTTGTTAGAAACAATTTGACAGATTAACCCGTGCTGGAGCCAGGCTGGAGCCGAGCCAGGCTGGAATTAGAGGGGGAGCAGAGGGAATGAGGGAGCTCGAGGCAGGAATCAAACTGCAGAGGCAGAGCCTGCACCATGCAGTGGGCAGGGACCCCAGGAAGGACTAGGGCAAAATGGCTTTAAACTGAGAGAAGGTTTAGATTAGACATTAGGAAGAAATTCTTCCCTGTGAGGGTGGGGAGGCCCTGGCACAGGTTGCCCAGAGAAGCTGTGGCTGCCCCTGGATCCCTGAAGTGTCCAAGGCCAGGTTGGACGGGGCTTGGAGCAGCCTGGGCTGGTGGAAGAGGGGGTGGAATGACATCAGCTTTAAGGTCCCTTCCAACTCAACCCAGTCTGGGATTCTGTGGAGAAGCAGATGCCCACAGCACCACATAAAGGCTTTTCTGCATCCACTGCCAGGTTCATCACTGAAGGGCAGCACAAGCACTGTGTGCATTCCACACATGTCCCACCAGCACTGGGGACACATCACACAGCCCGGACCCTTCCCCATTCCTCCCAGGGTTAGGAGTGCATCTGAACACCCACATCAGTCAGACCAGGTAGCCCCGGGCAAATCATCCCCCATTCTGTCTCCAGACAGGGCTGAGAAACAGGACAGGCTTGATCAGGGCACGAGGTCAAAGCTCACATTTCCAAAAGCCCCTCAAGCAACACAGTCCCATCTTCAAAGCTGTGCTGCTCTCTAGCCACGGCGGCTGAGCTCTGGCCAGACACCACAGCCAGGCTTTCAAAGGGGTTTTCAGCCCCTCATCATGCAGATTAAAGTCTGAAGGGATTTTTGGAGGCACCTCAGTACCTGCATCCATCAAGTTCTTGAATTACTTAGGCATCACAAAACGTCTCCTGCTCTGCTGCAGCAGCAGCAGCCACGTTCCCATGTTTCCTGGGCAACATCTGTGGCTGGTGGCAGCTCTTCCATGTCCCATGAAACATATCAGCCTGGCAGATTCCACCTCCCTCACTCTCAGCAGACAGGAGACGCTCCCAACTCTTTCACTGAACCTCAAGGGAGAAGTCCCAGCCCGCAAACCCAAGTGGCATCTTCCCTTCATGCAAGAAAGGGAAAAGGCCCAGGAGCCAAAGCTGGGGAGAGGCACTGGTCTGCTGGCAGTGTCCTCCCTGGGATAGGTTTGTCCTGTCCAATTCACACCACTTCCTTTCACCAAAGAGGCCAAAGCACCCCAGTTTCACCAGGGCTGAGACAGCAGGAAACAGCACAGAAGGGACATCTACAGAGAGGGATGGGGTGTTTGGGCATCATTCTACAGGTTTCTACCAGCACTGGACCATGAAATACCCTGAGCTGGAAGGGACCCACAAGGATCATCAAGTTTAACCCCTGGCCCTGCACAGAACACCCACAACAATCTCTCCATGTCTCTGAGAGCGTTGTCCAAATGCTCCTTGAGCTCTGGCAGCCTTGGGGCTGTGCCCACTGCCCTGGGGAGCCTGTTCAGTGCCAACCACCCTCTGGGGGAAGAAGCTTTCCCCAATATCCAACCTAAACCTCCCCTGGCACATTTCCTTGTGTCCTTTCACTGGTGACAAGAGCAGAGATCAGCACCTGCCCCTCCACTGCCCCTCATCAGGAAGCTGTGGATTGAAATAACGTCTTAAATTGGGGTACCCGAGGGGGGCTGTGCCCATAAAGCACCCCATGGGGACACAGCATCAGGGCAAACAGGCGCTGAGGATGCACTTGCTCAGCAGCCAGGGAGACTCAGGGAAACCCAGTGGAACAAACTCCCCGACTAAACCCCACACACACACACACCCCAAGCCTCTCTCCTCTTCCTCCTGATCCTCTCTAAACCAGGGCTGGGCTCGTCCGGAGGAAGCCAAAACCAACAAGAGGCAGCCGCGGGAGCGCAGCTGGACCCGGCTCGCTCGGCCACGCTCAGCCGACGCCGCAGTTGTAAACAGCTCAGCAGTTTGTGCACGCCCCGCTGTTGATGCTATACAAAGGAGCTGGAAATGTAAATGACTGCACCGGACCCACAGCCGGTGGCTGCTGGTGCAGACGGCCTCAGCGAAAAGAAATCCAACTCCTCCAGCCCCCCCTCCTTTGGCACTGGAACCAGGGACCGGGCTGGCCGGGAGCGAGCAAAGCCTTTACGTGTTTGCCATCTAGCGGGCTGTGGACAGGCTGACGGGCTGTCCCCGAGCACACTCGCCTCTGCCTGGGGCACGGCGGGGTCCTGGCTCAGCCCATGGATGCTCCGCGGGGCAGCCGAGGCAGCGGGGTGGGTGGGCCAGCATCTCGCAAAGCATCCTGCGGATGAGACCCCCCCATCCCCCCCCGCTCCGGGCTCGGGGCAGCATCCATCCCGGCAAGGGGGCTGCGTTTATGTGGTGGGAGCCCAAAAATCCACACCACATGGCTGAGCCACCCCCAAGTGGGGTGAGAGGGTGGATCTGATGGAGGGCAGGAAGGGTCTGCAGAGGGATCAGGACAGGCTGGACCGATGGGCCAAGGCCAGGTGCCCAAAGTTCAACAAGGCCAAGTGCTGGGTCCTGAATTTGGGTCACACCAGTCCCAGGAAGCGCTCCAGGCATGGGGAAGAGTGTCTGGAAAGCTGCAGGGTGGAAAAGGACCTGGGGATGCTGTTTGACAGTGGTTGAACACAAGCCCAGGTGGGCAAGGAGGACAATGACACCTGGCCTGTACCAGCCTAGCAGGGACACAGGACCAGGGCAGTGATTGTCCCTCTTTTTTGCCTTATTTCCAAAAGAAGATGCCTGCTCAGCCAAGCCAGCCTTCTGCCTCACCTGCTTGACTTCCAACATTTGGGAATCGTTGCTCCTGCGCCCTTAGGAGGTGATGTTTAAAAAGTGACCAGCACTGATGGATCCCAGCACCTGCAAAAACATTTTCCCAGGGGACCTTCCTAATTCCCTGAGCAGCCTGAAGTCTGCTCTCCTCCTGTCCAGTGCTGAGGTTTTGCTGACACTTTTCCTCCTGTCAATGGAGAATTTAAACTCCATCACCTCGTGGTCGCTGCGGCCAAGACAGCCCCAATCTCCACCTCGCTCGTGAGATCCACTGTGTTGCCAAGCAACAGATCAAGGAGGGCATCTTTCCAAGTCAGCTCCCTCAGGATCTGTTCCATTGAATTGTTCACATTGGATATTAGGGAAAATGCCTTCCCTGAAAGGGTGGGCAGGCACTGGAACAGGGGAGTGGTGGACTGACCATCCCTGCAAGTGTTTACCATGTTGGGCACATGAGTCAGTGATGGGCTTGGCCTGGACAGTGATCAAGTCTTGGAAGTGTCTGCCAACCCTAATGAAGCACAGAAGCTGGGATGCCACCCTGCACCTGCTGCACCTGAGCGCAGAAGGGGCTAAACCCCATTTTTTAGGAACAGGATTTTCATTTTCCACCATGTCCCCAGACTTGGCTGCCAGCTCCGTTAAAAACTGCTCGGGCTGTCTGGACCCATCCAGGGCCCACTGCCCCACAGCAGCATCTTGAGGATGGTAAAGAAAAGGGCACAGGAACAAGAAAGAAAAACACACCATCCCGTGTAACAGCACTAACGAGTCAACTGCTTTAATTTTCACCCCAACAATAATTCCTAGGGAGGAAAAACCGAGTTTGTTCAGCTGTAGCTAAGGTTGAACAAACACAGCAATAATCACTTTTGCTCTGCCTCTTGGACAAGACTATAAAGTGTCACATTTTGAAAAAAAAAAAAAATTTTTTTTTGGGGAAAAAAAAAAAAAAAAAAAAAGCTCCAGCTCACACAGCTGCTCGCCAAAAGGCTTCACCAGTGCATGACCTGGCAGGGATCAGGGGCACAGATTTTGGCAGATCCTGGGATGGCTGCAGCAAGGCCTGAGCACACCAGAGCTGCTGCTTGGTGGGGGCTCCTGGCAGCACTTGCTCACACCCAAAGGAGGCAGCTCAAAGGGACAGGCAAAAAGAGGAAAAAATGGGGACGGGGGGAAAAGAGAAAAGCAGTGGCAGGAGGGATGGATGGGAGTGATTGCAGAGGCTATGGAGGTGGGAAGAGGTTAGAGGTACAACAGACAAAAGGAACAGGGTTAAAGCAGCGACACCCCCTCTGGATCGCCCGGCTTGGCCCTGAGCTGCTCTGCTCAAGTCACCAAAGATTTGCCACACCCAGAGAGGAGGAGTCAGAACCTTGCCCACCTTCAACCCCTTCCCTAACCCCGCCAGGTTTATCCCACAGGATCCACCGGCATCAGAGGCCAGGCTGGCACCACCTCCCTCAGACCCCCCTCAGGTGAGCTCCTTCCAGCTTCCCCCAGAGCTCTGGGTGACGCAGCCACCCCGCATGGGACAGAACACAGGGAACTACCGACCCAGAGGCAGCACCTGATCCCAGGGACAGCCCCATGACCAGAGGAGAGGACCCCACAGTGAGGTTGGCTGCGTGGGCCCCAGCAGTGAGGAATTCCAGATTATTTCCTGCGGGCGACTTCATCTCCGCCCGTTCCCCCACTGCACGCAGGTGACAAATTCCCATCTGTTACCCGAGCACATCCAAGCAAATCAGGGTGATTAGCATTTGTCAAATAAGGAGATGATGATGATGATACTGGGCAAAACATTTCCAGGTGTCATTTAACATTGGGTTCATAAGCACCTCTTGGGATGGTTTGCCCTCCTTTGCCATAGAAGACTTATTTTTCTTTGGTTTTCCTTTTTATTTTTTTTCATTAATTCAAGGGAAATAAAGTCATGGCTGAATCAACACTCACCCCTTACTGGCACAGGAGGCTCCAACTCCAAAGCAGGGCAAAATGCCTCCAGGGATCTGGAGAAGCTGTGGCTGCCTCACCCCTAAAAAGCCAGGTTGGAGGGGGCTTGGAGAAACCTGGTCTACTGGAAGGTGTCCCTGCCCATGGCAGGGGGTTGGAACTGAATTATCTTTAAGATCCTTTCAAACCCAAACATTTTTAGGATTCTGTGATCTGCCATAACCACCTCCTGGGCTCCTGATTATCCCCTGCCAGCAGCAGCGACCTCAGCAGCCACCTGTGCGTCCAGCACTGCCACCACCAGGGAGGAAGCCAGGGATTGTTGTGCTGCAGGGTGGGCTGCCAACACCTCTTAAAGCCACATGCTGGATAAAAGCAGATAAAACAGCCCCCTCACCAGCCCCCTGCCCTCCTGCCTCTGCCCAGAAAGCAGAGTGGCTTTTCCTCTGCAGCTGCACCGCTCAGGCACAGCCAGATCTCGGAGCACGCCAGAGACCCATCCCTCCCTCCCTCCCATCTGCTCGCAGGAAACGAGCCTCTTGGCTGCCAGGACGATGCCTCAGCAGTTTCTAAAAGTGCTGCCCGACTCAGACGCTCCCCGGGAGAAAGGAAGAAGCCAGAGCAGGTTTCCAGGGCGAGCCTTTCCCGTGCTGTCAGCTCCCAGTATACCCAAGTATCCCCCTGCACCCAGCACAGCCCTGCAGCTCCACAGCACGCAGGGAGGAAGGAGCTGGCTGCACTGCCAGGCCACGGCTGAGGAGGATGAAACACTCCTCGAGGGCCAAAGCAGCCACTTACCTCACCTGCAAGACATCAGGTCTCAACTCCTGCATGAAGATACCCCACTGAGAGGTCCCGACCATCTGATGTTTCTGGTTTTGCCCCTTAGCCCTGGTTGCATTTGAAAGGAATTGCTTCTCACCCAACACTGACCCTGGGATGGAAGTGTCCTGATTTCTTCACAACCAAGGAAAAGCTGGGAATTCAAAACTGACAGAAGTGTTTTCACACGTGCATCAAGTCCAAAAGGTCGGGAACTCAGTACATAACTAATTTAATTTTATGTAGTTTATTCCAGCACAAACACTGATGGGAAGATTAAAGGGGATGGCAAACCTGTGCTTTTGGAGCCCATGCCCATTTCTCACCAGAGCCCATGAAGAAGCTGCTGTGGGGACTTCAGTCTGCGTTTTCCTGCTCCAGAACTCCATCACCTCACCGTGGAACTTCCAGCCACCTCCCACGCAGAACCCAACCTGTATAACCCTTTGTTTGGTGTCTCATCCAGCTTTCTGAACAGCACCCATGACCCAGGCACCGCTGCAGGTCACCCAGGAGGCTGCTGGAGTCGAGCCCATCGTGTCCCACCCTGAGGGCTCCCGCTCCAAGGGTTGCTCAGCTCCAGAAGATCCCATTGGCAGCAGAGGCTCTCCCGAGCAGGTGACGTCAGGAACTCGGGCCAAATTCCAATCTCAGCCCTTCTGTCCCAAACCACCAGAGGGCAGCTGGAAATGCACCACAGACTGGCGCAGACACGGTGAATATTCCATTGCTGAGCATTCCCCCTGAGCAGCTACTGCCCCACAGGAACTGGAGAGACATCCCAGCAAACATTCTCTGCCCTCCAGGTGAGAGGAGCTGCCTGTCCCTGCCTCAGGGAAGCTCTCTTGCTGCTGCCAAGCAGTGCCTGACAGCACGCACTGCACAGGGTCTATGCCCTCAGCTCTCAGGGCTCTCCTTGACAATTCAAACCAAAAACCTCCCTGCGGTAAGGAAAAGTTTTACTAATTTCCAGGCACCACCAAATCAGGGGGTGATCAAACAAATGACCCTTGGTTACTCTCTAAATCCCTGCCAAAGCTGAGACGTAGGCAGAGGGCAGCAGCATCAGGCTGGGTCTTAATAAATACAGAACCTATACCCAAGAGAGCCCCCAAAATCAGAGGAGCGCTGATGCAGATCAGGAGTTCCCTCACCCCTCATCCACGCTCCTCCACCTGAGCTACAGCAAATTCCTTTTTGTGTCCAGGCTTCTGTCCTGGTCTAAGCCCACAGTAAATGCTATTTTTCTCTCAGGTCACTGTAGTGAGGAGTTGGTCAGTCAGCACCAGCTTCCAAGGGAAGAGCAGGGAGGAGGTCCTGGACTTGCTGAGGTGTTTATGGCAGGGCAGCAGGATCTCCAGCCCAGATAACCCTCTTGGTTGAGCTCCAGCCTGCGCCCGACAACCAATTTCTTGAGCAATCCTGGACAAGTCATTTAGGTCAGGAGTTCACAGAAGGCTCCAGCCAACTCCTGGCTCACAGTTTCTTTTTTCCCAGACTCGGTTTCAGGAACTGATTCAGCCCTTGAAAGGGACAGATCACCACTGGGACCAAGGTGACAAAACCAGCAGAAATGCACTGCCAGAAGGAGGGGTCTGCTTCTCTCACCAGCTAGAACTAGTTTATTCACAGTTTAATCACCTCAGGATTACTTTTAATTCTTTAAGTTTTTGAAGCAGTAATCTCCTCTCCCTTGCTTGATCTTCTCTGTTTGTTTTATTGCTCACCAGCAGGAAGGTCTCTGGGCACCCAAATGGTGACTTGCACTCCTCGGACAGGGGCCCAGGGGTTGAAGAGGAATAGTGAGGAATGTTTCTCAGACGAAGCAGAATGTGGGCAGCCAGGGAAAGCACAGCAACACACCTCCCCAGCACAGTGCCCCAGAAGCACCCCCAAAAAAAGAGCTGCACAGGGAGAGAGAGAGGCTGGTTCACCTCAGCCAGGGCAGCAGGAGGGCTGGGTGGGGCAGTGCTGACAATGCTCTTGCAATGCTCCCACTCAGAGTCTGGTTTTAAAAGGAGGCAGCTGCTGCCAGCTGCAAACCAAGACTGAGGCCGAGTACCAGCAGACACTGCTGCCTCTTGGGAGCACACCAAAATCATCAGTCTGTTTTTAGCTGTGTGCAGCAGCCAGTGGCAGCAGCAGGTCTGCCAAGCGAAACCACCCCAACCAACAGCAACACTGAGATTTCGGGGCCCTTCAAACTCCCTCCAGCTGGGCCCCAGTGACTCAAACTCCATTCACTGCAGGGCAATACCCATTTCTATTTTACCCAGTACAAATCCCACCAGCACCCTCCAAAACCACTCTGGGATGTGAAACAGAGCACCTAAAGGACAGAAAACGTGGGAGATTCAGACATTGATCTGACATAACACCTAAAGTAGCTGCACCCTGTCAGATCTCCCTTCTGGGAGCGCCTCTGGACAGAAGGGCAGGCTCATGTAACCCAAGCAGTGAAGCACAAAGGGCACTATCCCAGGTGGGACTGCTTGGAAAGCCCTTCAGGCACCTGGTGATGTACAACAGTTTGAGCAATGCCATGGAAGCGACTGCTCAGGAGCCTGGGTGACTCAGTTGTACAGCTGCTCCCAAAAGCTCTTCTCTCAGAGGTCTTATCAAATGTGCCCATCATATTTCAATCAGGGCCACACCTCACTAAGTATAAGGCCCAGCACTGACAGCAAGTCACTGGGGAGGAGAGGGACGAGTGAAGGACAGAGCTGAGCAAAGGAGCTGCCTCCTGGGAAAGCTGCAGAGCTCAGCCTGTCTCACTGATCTCCCAAACGCTTCAGAAAAGACCACCATCACTGCATCTGCTTTCCACAGCACCATTTCTTCCAAGGCATAACACAGTTTCCCGTTGTCCCACAGGGAAACAGGCAAGGGAGAGCAAGAAAAAGCTCGTGACTCCAACATGTTCCTGATGGCACAGCACAGGGAAGCTTGGAGAGAAAAAACAGCCACTAGCTTAGTACAGTCTTAGCACCAGACTGAGTTACAGCAGCCATGCAGAGTCCCTGCCTGCACCAGAAGCTACTGAAACAGCAGGATTAGCTGAATCAGCTTATGCACAGTGGGAAACTTCCACACATTAACTAATTCAGCAAGGGAGGGACTGAGAAAAAGTTGTGCTTGAAGATATCTCCTGACTCAGGAAAAGCAACTGCTTCCCTGGAGCACTCTTCCCAGCAGTAATCAACTTGGGAGTCCAGCCTCGTGGTTTGGATTTCAGACTCAAGTATGTCCCCTACAAGAGGCAGGACTTTTCTCCACATTAACTACATTGATAGTCCTAAATTTCCATATTTCAGCTCCACTGACAAGAGCACACTGGATTAGCTGTTAGAAGGTGCAGAAGCCTGTTACAGCCTGCTGTAAGAACACAGACAAGACATCAAAACTGTCGCCAACAAGCACCAGCAGAACCTTCACCAGGAGCCCCAGGGCTCCAGCCAAGCTTCCCCACAGAAAACAGCAACTAAAAACCGAAGTGCAAAGATAACCAGCAGCACTCATCATTACCACACATTTCACACTAAGCTTTGGGATTACAGCACCCTCAAATCAGCTTCTTAAAATAAAAGTGACCTTTAATGAGGCTCTTTGGAATGTCTTTTAATAACTAATACAAGTTATTTATCAACAGTGTAAGACTTCCCTGTTCCTCTGGAGCGTTAACAAAAAGGTGTCATAAAGCCTTTTAGGTTTTGGGGTAGGTATGATGCCATTTGTTTCTTCGGGGTTTCTGCTATTGCCCATGAGCAGGGAAAAACAGGGAACCTCTTGACAGAAGAGATGCAGGAGCCCAGGAGGGCCCAAAAGCCAACTTTTACTATTTTGGGAGCGTTCACACAGAGTATTCCCTTCATTAAGAGCCACCCAGCCCTCTCTTCAGAACTGGATCTGACAGCAAAGATGTTGCGTCAAAGATTAGAGCAATCTTGACAGGACTGAGGGCAGAAGCAGGACTGAACATTAAGGAAAGACCCAAGCTAGCTCACAAGGAGGAGAGCGAGGCTCACAAGGGATAAAAGCTGTTATTTACAAGTCCTTCACACTCAGAGAAAGGCAAAGGAAATAACTACCCTCAGGCAGGCTTGTGAAGATACTTTATGTTTAATACATCTGAAAAGAATGCATATACAAAGAACTTAGACATGAAAAAGCATTGGTTCAACACTAATGAGTCTACAGGAAATCGGAATTTTGGAAGATGGAGAAGATTTCACTAAGTCTTAAAAAAACTTTGAATTTGCAGGCCAAAATATATATTTGGTAAAATCCTTACGACGCTTGCAGTTGGTCTACATGCAGACCCTGCACATGATCCTCAGGGGCTGGAGTCCACCTTACAGGTTCAGGTTGCAGAGAAAGGGGTTCCATTAACTGGTCCCGCTGTGGTGCCACACTAAACACCAGAAACCCCTCCCTGCAGTTCCTCCTGACTGACACAGGTCTGTCTTTCCACCCCTCCCTGAAGGATGCCAAGCCATCCAGCGAGGGATGCACCATCAGAGCCAGCTCCAAACCCCATCGCTGCGTACCCTGGGTTCCCCTCAGGGTGTCCAAGCAGCAGATCAGGGTAAGCATTTCTCTTAACAATTAAGGATTGGCAGAAGGTGGATTTGTTAAAAGCCAACTGATCCAGCCAGGCAATGCTTCCAAAGGTGCAGTTATTTCTTCATCACAAGCCAAAAGCTTATGATGGCAAAGACTAAGCGAGACACTGGCAAGTTAAGTTTCAAGTCTGATGGTGCATCCAAGAGAAAATGATTCTCCTATTCCTAAGGCTTCATAATTTAGAGGATGGGGTAGAAATTTATGACCTGCACTGTAAAAAGCCAGCGGAAAAAGATACAAGGCAACTTCAGAGGAGATGCATTTTCTGCACTCCTTCTTAGAGAAGCACCAGCTTGGGACATTTTGCTTTCCTGACTAAAGTCTGCTCACACCCAGGCTGCTGACTGGCTGCAGAACAGCCCTACAAGGTATTGAAACCAGAACTAAGTCTTGCCAGACTGGTTTAAGGGGCAAGGCTTCAGTAAAACAGCCTAAAATTAGTCTGTTACAGAAAAAGTCATTGAGCATGCCTTGATGTTAAACAAAAAAAAAAATTAGAAACAATAAACAAAATAAAAAACTAGTACTGATCAGTGTTTTCTGATAATACATAGTTACTCAAAATTAACTAGTTTAACTGAATTGAGGGGGCACTGGGGAATAAACACTAACATTCTCATCTCACACAGGGATCGTGTGGGGGAGATGGGAGTGCAGGGGCATTTGTCATTATTGCAAAAAACAAATTTTAGAATTTGTATCTTTAGTTTGATTTAAACATTGCTTTTAATGTGACATCAAACACCAGCTTTGCAGAAGGGGCAGTGGAGGGACGTTCATAGCAGCACACACCTGCGAGTCTTCTTCGGCTCCGGGGGCTCCAGGGCAGCCAATATCGCTTCGTCAAATACATTCTTTAGGCCTTTCTGAAAAAGGGGCAAAGAGAGAAGAAAAAGGGGCAGTCTCATTTTTGAGTTTTCACACAAACAAAACCCCAGAAAGCCAAGTGGCAGCCACACCCCCATCTACGGACAGACGGAGGTTTGCCATCGGCAGCTCTCGGTGCCTCGTTTCGGGAACAGGAACGCAAACCCGCTCAGAGCAGACCAGGGCACTTCACACGAAGCAAAACACACGCGCCGAAGGTCATTTCCTTAAGGCAATTTTTATGATTAACTGGCTATACTCGCACGTTTCACACATGCTAATGACAAAGCAGAAAATGTGCTGCGTTCGGATGGGAGAGCTCTGCCTGGAGCACGCTCGGCACAGCAGACACCCGGCCCGTGTGTCAGGGGAGGGGAGACAAGGCAAGCATGCAACGAGAACCTGGT
This sequence comes from Empidonax traillii, assembly GCF_003031625.1. NCBI lineage: Eukaryota > Metazoa > Chordata > Aves > Passeriformes > Tyrannidae > Empidonax > Empidonax traillii. The sequence goes on from NW_020956010.1 coordinate 306,289, forward strand.
CCAGTACACGCTCCCGTTGGGCATCCAGCCCTAAACACCCCAGGGTTAGAAGCAGCCAGGCAGAGCCCAGAAGCTGCCACGGTAGCAGAGAAGTCGAGCTGGGAGGAGTACACAGAGGTACCAAACACTGCGTTAAGGATTTTAAACTGGAGCCAGGAGATGCAATTCGAATAAAGCTTCATCAGTCATTTATACAAACAACTGCAATTTTTAATTTCAAAATTTAAAGACAAGCTACAATCGATGTTTTTTTTTCTCCTTAAAACAATAAAAATCAGAAGCACGATAGTAAGCAGCAGCTTTACATCTTACAGTAACAGGCTTTAAGGATCTATAATTGAAATGAAGAGCTCTACCACGTTAGTGAAAGCAAGAATTTTAACAGTTCATAAAGCAGTCGCAAGTACATCGATATTTCCTTCCCCCCAAGGACTGACAAATACTCCACTATAGCACAGACAGCCAAAGCAACAGCAACAGAAAAACATCTCACTGCACACAGGAGAACCAGAAAACCCTTCACGTTACAGCGTCACTTGCAGATCACCGGTTCAGGTACTTTTGCCATGCAAATACAGTTTACAAGTTCACAAGTAGAAATCGAAAACACACGCATTGTTTCTTCCAGTCGGACTCAGGAAGATTAAAACAACATCATCATCATCATCTCTTATTCTTTTGATCTTTCTTTAAATAACAATGTAACCAAATCCTTTCCCCCAACAAGCCTGAATTATAAAGCTAGTCACATCTGGCAACCCAAGCAGCAGGGAGTTAAGCGAGTCCAGTTCGTGTTCCACAGTCACAACGTTTTACTAAAGATCTCAAGTACTGTTTTTCAGTCCAAGGGCTAATACAGAGGTTGCTCTAAGATGGTAAGCAGGCACAACAGCTTTCAATCAAGGTGGTTTGATTCATTTTTAACCACGTTTCTACAGTAGTGGGACAGAGGAAGCAGCAGCAAGAGGGGAAGAAGAAAGTTTAGAATATACAGCACTTCCTTTTGGGCTGAGTTTCCGGAGGCTCGAGGGCAGCTAGGATAGCCTCATCAAACACATTCTTCAGACCTCTCTACAAGACAGAGGGGAGGAGAAAAAACAGCAGCCAGGTTAGAGGATTAGAGAAAAACAAGCAGATACAAAGAGCATTCAGGATAGAGCGGGCTGAATTCACAGAGGCAGTAAACAGATTTACTTTGTAAAAAAACAAAGTAGATCCCAGGAGGAAATCTCATTTAGATGACCCATAAGTCAATGACAGAGACAGACAGAACATTTGACAGACAAGGTCAGACAAGACACTCAGAAGGGCAGAGGCACAAACACAGCAATAACATGGGGGTGGGAGCCACACAAGTGGTGGTAGTTTCCACTCCACTGCTGTAGGTACACTGAGGGAGTTTACAGGGGAGTAAATGGAGTGGAGAGCAGCTTGCCCCACCACAGGGACCCAAAAGGTCAGCTAAACCTTTTGCAGTCACCCACTGTGGATAAGGGAGCACCTCGGATGCAGGGACTACTGCTCCCAACTCCCCCAGCGGCAGCTGGTCCAGAGCAAAGGCTCCAAATGACTCCTGCTTTGTGAATTCAGCCCCTGAATAACTGAAGGTCTCGAGATGGCTGGGAACACACAACCTGGGATGGAAGCAGGACCTCCCTGGTAAGCCATCGTCACTGGCAGTCAGTAACTTCAGGTCTTTAGAAGTGATGCAATACCTTACCAGTGCTACTCTGACACCGGGAGCCAGCATGGAAATGATGCATTTCAGTTATTCAGTTTAGTTTCCAAAGCGAGTATAACCACGGGAGGACAGAAAACAGCGTTAGGGCTGGAACAACCGGGGATCCACCACCAGACAAGCAGCGATGACAGAGCTGCAGGGACTCTGCAGGGGTTACACCGGAGCACGGAGCATGCGCTGCGTTTGCCGTGAGCACAACAGGAACTCTGCAGGGTGTTACCGCTCCCCACACGGCTCGGCCGAGTTACACACCACGCCAGGAGTAAAACCTGGCTCACTTTAGGCTAACTGGACTCGCCTAAATCTACTGTCGTGAGTGCGACCTTCATAAATTCGGGAGAACTGCCTTATGACAGCTAAAGGCAAACAGAAAAGCTTCGATTAAATCCCATAAACGACTGCAGTCTGTGCAAAATTTAGACCTTCTTTTTTCTGACATCCTTCAGATGTAACTGGTTTCTCCCTCGCAGGTTATACTGGATATATCTCCCTTTCAGGAAGTCTTTAATCTCGTTTTACTGAAGCACATATATGGGAGAGCTCTAAGGCAGTTCCATCTGGAAGCATTTAAGGCCATCATATTACATACAAGATTATACTTGTATGTATCATCTTGTTTAGGGAAACTACAGTGTACATCCTGTACATCCTCCCCAGCAACTTTTTCTTTTTTTTTTTTTTTAAAATGAGTTACAACCCAGGCTGACAAAAGAGCTAAAGACTTCAGACAAATAACGCCTCTGAAGTCTGTGTACTAATTAGATTTCCTTTCTCTGCAAGAATAAGGCTGTAGCCTAAACTCAATACTGTACTGTTAGACAGATTAAGAACCCAGGCAAGGCAAGAATCAAGAAAACAACCTTCCTTAATTCTCCTACTCAGGGACTTCTGTTTTCCTACTGCACGGGAGAAATTTGTTCAGGAGCCCAGAATTTGGGATTTGTTTTGAAGGAACCTAGCAAAAACCTGAAGAGGAGTAAAACGAGACAGGGACAAAATCGTTGTGAAAACAGGACCAGAGTTAAAAGCCTGGATGACCAAGAGTAATAACATGAAGGGAACTGTGTTCAATACCACAGGCACACAGGCCCATACACCAGTTAAAGTCACGGCTCCTGTGCTGCACTGGGAACAAGCTGAGATCAGGCTGCCTTTTATTCCCTCCATTCACAGACAGCTTGAGGCACTTTATAAAGTTGTGTCAAAACTGTCAACCCAGCACCCAGGGGGGAAAAAGGGACTGAATTCAGTGTTCTCCCTGGTGTGAGCTACTAGCATTGGGTTTTAGAAAGTCCACTCAGACATTTAATCATTCTGCATAACAGAAGCAACAATCAGTTGTAATCTGTTTGTCAGTGTCACCCTTTCCTGACAGCAAAGCCTTATCCACTTGTCACAGTGGCAATGGGCACTATTTGTAGACAAAGGCTGGAGATGGACATTGAAAATGCCTTCATCACAAAAATGGGTTCCACAACATGAGGAAAGGGGGGGTTAAACTGGCTCCCCAGGATAGCACTCATGCAAACTCAGGGAGAAGATATTCTGTCTGTACAGAGAAGAATCAGAAACTCAGCCTCTCGTGATTGACCTCCAGTACAAAAACAAACGTGCTCGCTCCATGATTCTATGATTACTTGCTACTGTGGTGTCAGTCATTTGTAAATTAGTTGGGAAGGAAAAAACCACCCTGGACTGATGAGGTGAACCATGCAGACAGCAGCCAAGGCAAAGAGAGACTGAATATCCAGTTGAGTCTCGCTTCAGCTGAAACCAGCCACTACTGCATTGCCTTGCAGGGAGGAAAAGAATCCTCCTGGTCAGGAAAGCAGCTGGCTTCTGTGCTCAGCAAGCTGCCAGTGAGATCACTCCACACCACCTTCACACATCAGCTACGCTGCTGTTTGCCAGATACTGCTGACAGAGCCAGGGAAAAGGTGTTTTGTGAGGGGAGTCAACCACAAATAAAGGAAGAAAAATGGAGCAGATGCAAACCAACTAGTCCTCCAGGTGAGAAGGCCTCTGAACCCTCCTCCCAGGTCACTCCTGGACTCCTAAAACCACCAGTGGGTATACAAGCACTAACGCTCTGGAAGAAATTCAGGCTGAGCTTTCAAGTGCATAAAGCATTTCACTGCAACAGAGACAGATCAGTCTATCTGGAAATAAAAAGAATGGATAAACACTGACATTTTTTATCACATCAACCCTTGCTCTGGCAATTCTAAGTGTTTCCATGCAATTTGAGCAGACTGTACAAGGCAAGTCTAAAGCTATAGGGGAAAGGGTCTCAATGAGCAATGCAGGACAACGGCCCTGGCAGGTATTTATCCAACTATCAGCTTCTAGAACCTTCAGCGGCATTCAGGATGTGCCAGACACCATCCACAACAGTATTTTGGGGCTGAACAGATCTAAAAGAATTCCAGCTCAAGCACAAATAACCCTCAGCTCGCCTGTGGGCGGTAAGGAAGCACAGCCAAGACCACCTTTGGATCAGGGATTCCCCAGGATGAACCACAGCATCCCTGGCCACACCACCTCCAGTGCCAGTGTCCTGCACAACTCCAGCACAGCTGCTTCATTTGCAGCAAACGCTCAGGCAAAAAGCTTTGCTACAAACAAAAAAAAAAAAAAAAAGCCTCCGGATCCCAAATGGAAGAGCCAACGTGCAATCTGGGCAAAAAGGGGCAAGGTAAGAAAAACTTCAGGCTTTTCAGGAGTTCTGCAATAAAAGTTCTGTGCTCAAGGAAATGAATGCACGATGTAACTGGAGTGAGGGGGCTCGATAATGTGCACCCCTGGTGCCATGCACATCAGGCAGGGACAAATTCTTTACAGAGCAGCATTAAGGAAGCTGTTAAAGAGTGGCAGTCAATTCTCCAAGTGTAGGCACACGGGATTCAGTTCCCAGGGCATCCAATAGTCAAGGCAAAAGGCCAAATAGACAGAAAATGGCTCCCACTCTAGTATTCCTAATTGAAAGGGAAAGGATAATCAGGTTTCCTGGCCTCAAATCAGCTATTTTAGTTGTCTTTAGACTGGCACTCACAAGTTAATTCACACATCATGTTTATGTCTTAAGAACTATTTCATTTTTCTTTTCTGTTTCAACAGAACCTCCATCTGAAGGCGGGCACAGGAAACAGCTCACCACCACCTGCACAGGAAGACAAAGCAGCTCTAGACCTGAAGGCTTTCAGTCTTACAGGTACCAGAATTAACTTTTCTGAGAAGCTTTTTTTTTTTTTAACTTTGCTCTCTTCAGCACTGAGCTGCACTCTGTGCCCTAACCCAATTATTGTCTGTAACACACCTTCTGAGCTTTCAATAGTTATTCTTCTCCAGACAGAAGCAAACACAGCAAGCACATTCTCCTCCATCACTCCTCTACACTAGGCCTAATCCTCACAGGCTGATTTTCTTTGTACCACTGCCAACTCCCTGTGCCTTAGAACAACGAGACAAAGAGAAAGCTACAGTGTCAACAGCAGAAACAAGAGCTTACACCCTTTCACATCCACTTGGAGCTGTTTTTCCCTAGAACTGGAAAAAAAAAAAAAAAAGGCAAGCAGAAATGGTCCAAGACCAACCCTCACCTGCGTAAGCGCAGAGCACTCCACGTATTTGACGGCCTTCAGGTCCCGGGCCAGCTTTTCAGCCGTCTCTGGGGTTATGGGCTTCTGCTTGTTCTTGGCAAGTTTCTCAATCGTTGAGGGATCATCTCTTAGATCAATCTGGGTCCCAACAAGCAGGAAAGGAGTCTTTGGACAGTGGTGAGTAATTTCAGGTACCCACTAAAGACAGAGAAGACACAGCATTTGTTATTAACCACCTATGAAAACTCCTGACGTTTCAGCAGCTTTTCCAGGCAAAGCTCAACCAACCTTTTCTTTCACATTTTCAAATGAAGAAGGAGACACCACCGAAAAACAGACCAGAAATACATCTGTCTGTGGATAGCTGAGGGGTCGTAATCTATCATAGTCTTCCTGACCTAGAGAGGAGAAAATTAACACAGCATTAGACACAGACAACAAAATACTTCCCTTTACAGTGGGTTAGAATGCACATTCCAGCATAATAACATTCCTGTGACTAATCCTAACTCTCAAGCAAAGAGCCAAGCATACCCTGAACCCAAACATTTGGAGATCCTAGTTTTCAAATCCGGAATTCATTCAGTTGCTATGTAACAGTGAGCTGCTGAAAGTCACAGGCGAGGTGGGAAGTCTCTAATACATTTTTAGATCAGACACCCCCAGACTGCATAACGCTTTCCTCAATTAGGAAGAAAAGTTGCAGAACATGGATCCAGTTATAGCTGAGGTTCTCTGCACCTCGTCCATTCCATACAAGGATTATGCCATCAAATTTCATTTCTCTGCAAAAAAAAAAAATCTGCTGTTTGGAGGGAAAAAAAAAAAAACCCAAACAGTTTTGTTCACGAAAATGTTATGACTTATGCTGTGAAGTGTCCCCAGGCAGCAGGCAGAGAATGCTGCTGGTGCACAGGACTGATCAGGCCATCCAGCAGTATTCCCCCAAAATCTCACTGAAGTCCCTGCAGGGGCTGTGTTTTGGAGGAAACCACGCTCTGCCCTTGGAGGGCAGGCAGTCCCTGCAGGGCACCATCAGCACTGACCCACCAGCCTCACTCTGCCCAAGGTCATTCTTAAACCTCCTCCTGCCCAATTCAGCAGCACTCTGTTTTTAGAAAGCAAATCTGGCACTGAAGCTGCCGCACTTTTTGGCAACCAAATCCGAAACACTTGCTAAAAATGTCTCCAATTCCAACTGATGCTCCCTCGCTCATCCTACAGGACAAACACCTCCAAGATCCTGAAGGAGCCAACACAACACCTGGGACACCTCAGTGGAGGAAAATCTACACTTTGAAGGCAGAGATGTAGAGAGCCTGTTACAGCTACTGTGCTTGGCTGGACACAGAAGAATAAGCACTGACCAGAATCATAGTCCCAGAGTGCTTTGGGATGGAAAGGACCTTGAAACCCATCTCATTCTAACCCCCTGCCAAGAGCAGGGACAACTTCCACTAGCCCAGGTTGCTCCAAGCCCCATCCAACCCAGCCTTGAACACTCCCAGGAACGGGGAAGCCACAGCTGCTCTGGGCACCCTGTGCCAGGGCCTCCCCACCTTCAGAGGGAAGAATTTCTTCCTAGCATTTACTCTAAATCTCAAATATCTTGTTGCAATTAACAAACTACTCCCAAAAGACTTGTCTTCCAAGTACAAGCTCAAAAGACTTGTTATTTGTTATATGACAACTAGCAATTGGGGTTTCATCCACTGTGGGACAGGAAAGTTTCCTTAACAGCTACAGGGTTTAACTGGAAACCTAAGATTGTTTCATTAATCAAATTAGACACTAATGATGCATTTAAGAATTTAATCTGTTTCCAGCTGTGTTCTATTCAGGACAATTTCAGGTGTCAGCTGATGAACTAAGGTCCCAAGAAGGACCCTTCTGAAGAGGAGTTATCAACACCAGTTGCTGCCACACCACTTTGGTATTACTGTGTGGTGGGGACTGGGTATCCTGCAGCTGAACTAGTTTGTGTCCTTTCTCGCTACCTTTTCACACACTCAAAGCAGTATGTAGTTGTTTCATCACTGCATGTTTCTCCAGCCAGAACCTGAAACACAGCTTAAACAAGAGGCCATCAGATTTTTAGTTTTAAAAAGCACACAGCGAGAGGGCTTAGGAAATCCACACCCTGATTTCATCCACGTTAAGGATGCAGAGACATAAGTACATTTAAGACATTCTAATGTTAGAGATTCTGTCTTGAAATTTGGTCAAAAAATTGACTACTTACTAAATAAAACCCACATACAATCCACATTTTATTCAACACAAATTTTTCCTTTCCTTGCATTTAAAACCACAAAAACCTTTATCTTTCAGGTATCACCCAGACAAGAGGTAAAAGTCATCTGCAGTCACAAAATAAAACAGCTCTAAAAGAAGTGGAAGGTTTTCTTGTTTTGCTTTGGGTTTTTTGTTGTTGGGTTTTGGGTTCTTTTTTAATAAACTCAATTTAGGAACTCTCAAAAGGTCAGGAATAAAGAATCAAGAAAGATTTTTCCCCTTCCATTAAAAAAGACTCAAAAAAAAACCCCCAAAATCAACAAACAAACAAAAAAAACCCTGTATGTTCCACACCACCTCAGGTGAATCTTGGGCAGGTACAATGACACAAGCACTTGGTTTCTCACCTGCAGTATCAAAGAGGCCCAGGGTGTAAGGCTCTCCTCCAATCATCACTGTTACAGCATAGTTATCAAAAACCTGGCAAGGAAAGAAACACACATTTAAAGAGGATGTGAATAAGCCATCTCTCGGACTATCATCCTACTCACCTTGTCAGAGCACAAGAGACACCTGCACAGGACAAGAGAACCATGAGGCTTACAGCGCTGTGAGCACTAAGGCCAGGAACAGAACAATTCCCTTTGGAATAGGGATACTCCAGCTGCTTCCATGAGGCACTAAACCAAAGGCACATGAGGTACACATGGCAAAAACCACTTAACAAAACACCTGCAACAGTGCTTACCTGTTGCTGCAAAGAGGTTTCCCACACTGCCACAGAAATCCCCACCCTCACCCTCGGTGTGACACAGCAATCACATCCCCACAAGGACAGAACGGGGAATGTCAGCCCTGCCCTTCCAGGGTAACAGCAACGGGGCTGCATCTCACAGCACCCAAATCTCTGAACATAATAAAGTCCATCTTTTCAACAGGGATTTACCCCTCTGAAGGAAGCATTATCTGGTCAAAAATCAGCCTGTGTCAAATTCCTTCCCAATCTAAATGGAAAGTCTGGCTCCAGAGACAAAGTCCTACTGTCTCTGCACAGCAGTGCTGTGCCCTCTGCACAGATCAAAGCCAGCACCCACCAGTAACTTGTTTACAACACAACTGAGCGCCAGGGCCTACCCAAACGCTCACCTCCAACACCCACCCACTCAGCAGTGCCCTGTTTGAGGTCAGCATCCTTCATCCCAATAACCAGGTTATCTTCAGAACCACAACACACAGTGCTGCAAGAAACTGCCTTTGGCAAAAGAATCTTTCCCACTGCAGAGAAACCGAACCCCACCACCTGTCCCTGCACATCCACTGCTCGGGGACTCCTCCAAATGAGGATGGGGAAGTTGTGCCTCCACACAGAACTGCAGCCTGAGCAGCTCCCACAGCTGGAATGAACGCCAGCATGAGAGAGGCCAGCAGCCACCCCAAAAGCTTTTTGTGGAAGTGAGAAGGGAGGGATGTGGAAAATAAGCAGTCACATGCATCTATTAACAGGGTTATAGCACTAGTTTAGGTCCTTGAAGAAAACTACCAAAAACTGAGGTAAGAGCAGTGAGATAGCACTTCAAAACTCAACTTCCCAGAGTTCAGATGTCTCCTTCCCACCTGACTGCCCTGGTTAAAGCAAGACCTGATGCTACCCCAAATTTTCCAACTTTTCACAAATCACAGTGACTGAGAAAGCAACTATGGCCACTACATACCCACAGATCATCAGCCAGAAGCAGAAATCCACCTCTCACACTACTCTGGCTTAGCATTCAAAAATTTAAAGCACTCCAAGAGACTTCACTGCTCATCCCCATTACCACCAGCCCAACCCTTCACACACTGCACTGGCTTTGCCTTACTGGGCAGCCAAGAAAGTGCCCAGCTCAGGCTTTCCCACTGGGAAATATCTGCCATAAAGAGAAAGGGCTGCAGAACACAGAGCCAAGTGAACAGAACCAACCTAATAGTCTGAATTAGTTGTCTCCATCCGTGCTTTGGCCACACTGCTGCAAAAGCACAGCAGGATCTACTGCTCTGTCCATTTACCACTGGAAGCATTAGCTGGAATATCAGAGGTTACATATTAATTTCCAGTGTCTGAAATACAGCCCCAGGCCATTCACAGAATTGGGAAAAGGCCTCTGGTATCTCCAGAACAGTGAGTTCCTCAAGCCATGAAGTTCAGAGGTAAATAATATTCCAGAAAAATGGGGCAGATTTAAAAGGCACTATAAAGAATCCTTAGGACACCCTGAACACACCTCACTGGCAACTCACTTTTGAGTAGGCTTTTTTTTTCACATTCCTCGTTAGAAGAGATTTACAGCCAGTACTACCACGTGCAGGGCAGCACACAAACTTGCAAGCATTCAAAACACACATTTTAAGATCATAACATTTTTCAACATAACAAAGGGGTCATTTCCCTTAAGGGATAAGTATAGAAACACTCATTGCTGAACTCTCTGACCACTTGTGTGTTTTGTCCTGACCATAAAGAACAGCTGAAATAGGACAGGCAGCCTCCCACAGGTTGAGCACAGGATGTGGCTGCCCTAGAAGCATCACAGCAGGATACTTGACGCCACTCAAAAGATACAATTTCAAATGCCACTTCTTCACCAGTCCATAACAGAGCCCATGAGACAGACTGATCTCTGCACTCACAGCACAACCAGCAGGTTCCCAACAGTGGCCACTGCATCCAGCCTGAACACTCTGAGGTTTGGGAGTCCTTTCATCTGTAGCTCCTGATCTACAGCTAAAGACAAACATTTTTGTTCTGTGGAAGCCTGTCCTACACAAGACAAACCTCATATCTGGCAAGTTGAAAAACTCTGGACAGTGTACAAAGCCAATATCTCAAAAAGAGACAATGACATTCACTTCAACCTCTTTTCCACAAACAGAGGACAGTTTTGTAAAGAACTGTTCCAGAAGAGCTTTCAGACCTGGCATCTCAAAGGAGATATCTGGTCTTCCAGATGAGCTACCTGGTCTTTCGAGTTGCTTTATGTTGTAGCTGTAGTTAAATGAGAAGGATTTTAGTGATGAATTTTTTTCACACCACCATATGGTATGCACTTTTCAGGCCCATAATAGAGAAAATTAGTAAAATAGCATCCAGCTGTCCAAGTTTTCCGCAGTAACCTCACTAAAACCTGCCCCAGCTCAGTGGCAGGACACTGATCTTCCACAAGCAAGAGTAAGGAGAAGAGGACTTTCCTAACAGAGAGATTGTGCATATGCCTCACAGGCAGCCAAACCCCTCCCAACTTGATCTTTAGATAAGTCAAGGGATTCAGTATTTCAGAAAAACTGAGCCTGTGAAACTCAAAAGGGTACTTAAAAATAGTCAAGGACTACACACAAAGCTTGCAAGGTCTGGAAGTACAGATGGATGTGACTGCACAGTCTAAATCCAAACACATTCCTGTAAGAACACGGATCAGGACATGCACACCATAAAGGTTAGTTTGGAAGGGAATTCACACCTCCCTGCCCCATCACCACCACCAAACAACCAGAGCCATTCCCACACTTACCGTTGGTACATATTCCGATGGGAATTTATTTGTTGTGTAAGAAATTAAGAGACAGGTTTTACCAACAGCACCATCACCCACGACCACACACTTGATCGTCTGCATAGCTGAAATCTACTAGAATATCAACTCCAAAGAGAACCTGGAATTAAAAAAATAAAGAGAGACATATATTTAGATGTTTCCCATACTCATTAGGGAGCCCAAATCACTAACAGCACATCTGGGATGTGAAAACAAGACATTTTTAAATGAGTTTTTAGATCGTTTCCCTCCATCACACACACACACACAACAGGAAGCTGCTCATGTTCATAAATGAAAAAAATTTTGCCTGGTTACCTAGAGATGGGCAAAACCGGTCTTTGGGCTTTTCCAGATTGTGTTTTTAATGCATGGTAGCATCCAGCCTCAGATGGATGAACCTCTGAAAGCTGCAAGTGCAAACTCTGCTCAGGAACACACCTGCCTCCCAGAGAGGCAACGTGTGCTTCCAAACCGGTTCATGGATAAAAATAAACAAGTACAGACAGAAATAAACATGATTAATTTCTCCTTCCCTCACCTTTTTTAAGGCACAGTTTTACAACCTTTTGGTTAAAGCTGCTATTTAACACATCCCTTTATGCCCACTTTGAAGTGCTCACAGCCATGAGAGCACAGCAGGGCATCCAGATCCCAAGGGAATTACTCTCCAGACATCCCAAAATCCTGATGTACCCAACTGTTCCAGCGCTGTCCCAGCAGAGACTTTAGCACATGAACTAGATCGATATGTGCCATCAATACCTCCTCCCTCCAGTGTCAACACAGCTGCCCTTCATTAATGTATTACTTTAATTAGAAGAATACCAGGCTTCAGGCCATTTCTTCACATACAGGTGTGAAATCTTGACCCCATCAATTTAGAGGCAAAGCTCTCACTGACTTTCAGCATTTCCATTTTATCAGATGTACTTTTATTTACAGCGACAGAGACTTGTTGCAAAGTCTCTGTAAAATCCTGATGGGGGCCAAGGGGGTGCTTAAAGCAGCATATTCACCCTCCTCTGAGGGTGCTGATGTGGCTCTCAGGTGTGGGTAATACTAGTCACCAGCATTCCCACAAGCCCTGGACAGATCCACACACAGTTTTGGGAAATGGCAGCAAAGGCTCTTTTTCAGAGCAGGCCACCAGCCAGCATCTGGTAGGTGGGGCACTCACACTGCCATCTTCTTTCAGGAAGCACAGAGATGATGACTGATTTGTATAAGCATCAGGCATTGCCACCAGCCCTCTCCTCAGTGCCCTATTTCAATATCAAAATAACAGAATCTGTTGATTTATGCAGATCTGAGTCTCACAGCAGGCATCCAGCAGGATGCACAGCACAGACGTACCAACAGGCCCTTCATTAATACAACAAAAAGCTCTGAGATTTGGCTCTGAAGCAAACACAGATTTACTTAGAAAGGACAAAGCAATCATTTCCATTTCAAAAGGCATTTTCTGTGTTCAGAGCAGCTCAACTGTTTACATACAAGTAATATGAAGTCAGGTAACAGCACTGAACATTCACCCCTTCAGAGAAGCTCCTTTTCCACCCTGCAGCCCACAACTCCCCTATCCTGTAATCCTTCCTTGCTGCCCTACCTCCCTCTTCTTTCTACCCTCTTTCCCAATTATTTGCATTTCCTTGTTTACCTGTAATTTGCAGGTTACACATCTGCTTCAGATCACCTGCCCAGAGCCCATAAAGCACACCAGGAGAAAAATCCTGGTTCTGAAGCACTCCCTGTGCTCACTGCAGCACACCAACCCATGATTCTCTACAAATTCAAATTTTGGATAGGCACTTGTACCAGAAAAGCCCTTCTCTGGGAAGGGCTCAGATCAGAGGCTGGGTCTGAGACACACCCCTTGCCCACAGCTCACATTATCCCTGGCACTGAGCTCCTGAACTGAAGCACTGGCGTGGTGCACATCAACAACTCAAACACACACACACCCCTTCACCTTGTTTTTTATGTTTATATAGCTTTATCTCTAAATACTGAAAAATGATGGCATAAATTTAAACAGATGTAGAGTCCTGAGCACAGGTCTCCAAAGTTTTAGCAGTGGGAAAGTGGAGTTGTTGAATAAATTATTTTCCTTGGATTAGTAGGTTTTCTAGATTAGCTGGATGAACTACTTCGTGTTTTGCACTTCTAAGAAGTCCACAGATCACAGCTGAAAATAAGCTCGTTTCTAGGGAGCTTAGGTGCACCTGGGACTTACCCTGCCATAGGAATACTTTAAAGATACATCCATTATTGACTTGTGGTTTAATTTAATCCAAAATGAGATTAAACAGAGAATAACATCCCCAGAGTGCAACGCCAAGGGAGGTAGAAACAAAGAGGTTATAGAGGCTTTGGGTTTGTTCTCCCCCTGAAGTCACCTAAGAAAAGGAAGCCAGCACAAACAGCACCCAGCAGGACTAGGGAACACTTTAAGTAGTTTTAAATAGCTGAGGGAATTGAAACAGGCTTGAAAGTGCTGAAGTCTCAGTCTGAGTGCAGTGAGTGGATTTGGAGCCATGTAATTGGGAGCCATCTGGCCAAGCCCATAGGGGAGAGCTGGTAAGGGCTGGAAATGTAATGCAGGTCAATATGACTTAGTTCTGTTCAACAAGTTCTAAAGATTTCTTCAAAAAAAAAACAAAAAATAAAAATTGCAAAAAAAAATGGAGCACTGAATTGATTTAATTTCTCAAACCTCTCTGTATTGTAACCCAAAACTTCAGTCCTTCAATGAAGTATGTGTTAACTAATGACACTTCTAGTATCTGCTGGATTTTAACTTGTTCAGCAACAAGGATTTCACAAAACTCAACAATGTCACAGAGAACTGGGACCTGGCATGCTGGAAACTATGGATTACACAGCCATGTAATGCCAAATTCATAGGCCATTTTACAGAATTTTGCTTTCAAACTCAGTTACACTTTTACGGAAGACAGCTGATCTGCATTTAGGATTACTCCCAAAAAGTATTAACAGAGATGTGAGTGTTGCAACAAACAGGGAACTGAAGTGTCCAGCAGGACGTTGTGGAGGTCAGAGATCCTTCCTGGTGCAAAGGAAATTCTGCAGCGATGCATTTAGGTCACACAGGCCTGTGCAAGCACCAAGACACTGAATGATCACAGAAGGCTGAAAAAACCCACAGTACCTCTGGCAGGTTCCCACTGACGAAGCACAAGTTGCACAAAATAACTGTCCCAAACACAGCTGACCCCTCCCATGCAAGCCTGACTTTCCAATTCTGAAGGTGAGCACGTGGAACAGGAGCACTTTGGGTTTGCAAACTGTAACTTAGAGCAGCTGTAAGCTGTTCCAGTACCTGTGTGCACGGCTGACTGCAGAATTAAGTGAAATCTGGTGGAGTTTTGTACAGTGTTCCCAACAACCAGAGTCAGAGTCTGCATGATCTCACCCTCACTCTTGCTGTAGGAAGCAGAAACCACAAGCCTTCAAGGTTGTTACAGTTTCTCTTATCCTTAAGGTGCTGCAGTCCGTTTTCAGGTTAAAATGTGTTCGTTCTCCCAGCCAGAGGAAACTGCGCTGTCAGATCTGTGTGCACATCCTGTGTTCGCTTCCTGCCGAGCCCCGGCAGCGCCGCCACTTCCTCTTTCAGGCGGGACTGAAAGTGCTGCCATTTCACCAGCGGGACCGGCTCCCTCGGCTCCCTCCGAGGCACCATCGGCCAAGAACCCTTCCAGGGAGCTCTTTAGGATACACCACTAGCTCGCAAGTTGAACCCCTAACCAGTCCATCACAGCTTCCAGATCCTGTCTGGGCACCTGCTCTGCATTCCAAGAAAACGAACAGAGCCATTTCTGAAAACTAAGATTATTTCCCCCCTCCCCCCCCATGTGATTTTACAGTGAACAGTTTATTCATCTAACTCAAAGCACTCAGGAGTCCACAGTGAAAGGAACAACAGTCACAGGATTTTACTCATGATCTCTGGTAACCATTTTTGCCCTTCCACAATACTTTCATTTCATATCTTATAAAACCACAAAGTTCTAAATAAAGTCTTTGTTTGTACTTGATAATTTGTTCCCAGATTAATCACATCCATTTCAAGGCACCCTTGCCCCACCATTTCAAGGTCCTTGCCCTCTGCTACTTCCTCTCTAGCCCTACTACAAACAAATCTTTCTGTGCTTTTCAAAGTGACAAATCTCTGCAATCAGGGGCAGCAAGGAGAGGTTCTCGCCTGCTCCAATCCAGGCAATCCAATTTTCCTCAGCAGACACCTACCAGCATTACATGGAAAATGTACTGCATACCTGTCTGACAAACAGTACAGGGCAAAAAGGCCACTGCCCAGTTCTCTGCAGAGATCCCAAACCACTAACCAAGGGATCACACGAGCTCAGCTGTCACCTCAAGAGGGAGAAGACCTTGGACTTCTTGGTACACTAACACTATCACAAACCTGCGATAAAAAAAACACAAACAGAAGCCACTCTCTGATTAACAGATGAATTCCAGAAAGACCTACTGGCACAGACAGCAAAACTGTTATCAAGGGCAGTATCACCACGGCCAGAATTCTCCTCTGCACATGTACAGCAACCATCTTCCAACCTCCTAAAAATCATCTTCTTCATGGAGGTCTCACCCCACAACTAAACACATCTGCCACTTCTAAGCCAGTCAGGTGGTAAATGACGTGTAAAAGAATATATTAGGTTCCAAACCACCTGGTGCCCAAGCTCACCTGCCTGTCCTGCCCACAGCTTGCACATCAGCTCTATAAACAAACACATTTGTTCCCAAAGGTTCCAAGCCAAGCTTAAGGCCTGGGTCTTTAGTTCCTTAGACAGAACTCAAACTACAAACCAGAACCAGAGTGGCACTCCCTTAGAAAAACACAAATCATGAACTCCAAGGCAAAACATGCAAAAGCAGAAGAAACCATCTTGCATGCCATCAGTTCAGGATCTTGAAAAGGGCATCCTAATTTAAGCATTGCTTTGAGGTTTTGTTAACTGTCGCTAACAGATCAGACACAGCCTTTTAAATTCTGTCTCAGAATTCGTACCCCACAGGGAGAACTGCCTCCAAAAACCAGTGTTGCTGTTGGGTTTGTGTGTGTGTCTAATTATGAGACACAGCCACAGCGGCTCAGCTGCACTAGAAGCTATGTACAAACACAAGCATTCAGGTAAGGACCTGCATCTGTCTCAATTCAGGGTTGAAGAGCCCCACAGCAGCAGAGCACACCAGTGGGCTCCATCCCACAGTCTCAACCTGGTGTTGGATGCCAGCACAGGAAACCTGGGGCAGGCCCATGAGAGCAAGCAGTGGAAAGAGCCACAAGATCACCATCACCAACGGAGCTGGATCGACATCATGACAGCCCTGAGTTAGCTCACAGGCTCCTGTTGTCCTGAAACCCACAAAGTTTGCCATTGTTATGAGAATCCCTGCTGGAGATAAAGGAGATGTCTGGGATACTGGAGCATCCCTTAGTCTGCCACTCAACCCAACACCTCTGCAGCTTCGAAGCTGCCATTTCTGGACAAGTGACTATCAATTACCAAAGAACAGTAAGAGACTGCTTCTCAAAATGAACTCTCATGGAGCTATCACAGAATATGCTAAGTTGGATCTCACTGTTTGAGACCAGCTGATATTTTCTGTACTTAAGGCAACTTTCTTTTACTAATTCTGTCAGATGCTTTGCACATCTTTGCAAAGTCTCTTCTCAACCACCTGGTACACAAGACAGGAAGTGAGGGTGGCTGGGCAGGGGAATTTTAATAGCCTGAGCCCGAGACACCAGCAGTACCATGACACACATTTCAAGTTTAACAACTTCAAGAAAAAGAAGGGGAAAAACATGTCATCCAATTTTAGTCCTAAATTCAAAACCAGAAAGCTGACCATCCAGATAGAGAGTGTGTGACTCAGCAGGCTCTGCCACACCAGTTACAGCTGTGCCTGCACCTGCTTTACCAGGGGCGTTGCCCACCATCCCACTTCAGGGTTCCAAACCACCACCTTCTCCCGATCACCAACTCCACAGAAAAAAGCACAAAAGTGACAACTTCCCTATTACCACTCTGGTTAAGGTTACACTGTCAAAAGCAGCCCCAGCACCGGAAAAACCTGCCCCAGATTAAGTGCTGGGAAGTGTGTGGGCTTACATTAATGCCTTTTCTGTCAAAGGCATTTTCATCTTCCATCATTACTCTTCGCTTTTCATACTCTACAGGAAGCTGTTTCCCTCAACCATGTAACAAAATCCTGTTCAGGATTTTGATACCACTTAAAAAACCCCTATATTCACTAGCTGAGTTGCATACTGATAATATTTAAGAACACAAGCTGAACCTACACTCCTATTTAGACATAGAACCAAACCAAGGCCCACATGGCCCTGACAGTTCTCTCCACGTTCCCATGGCCAACTACATTTAACAGTGGTGGAAGCTCCTCTATTTTGAGGCGTGTTTTTGCGCCATGGGAAGCACCCTGTCTGAAAATCACTGCAGCAGATCCTGCTCAGAGAACAGGAGAGCTGCAGGTGCTCTATGCACACAGCCAGGAGGAGCCCAGTGTGGAGGGGAGATAGCTCAGGCTGGGTACCAAAGAGCTGTCTGAGGATTGAAGAAATAAAGCTTTGCTAAAAAGCACTGCAAAAGCAACTTCTCCCAGATACTGACTTATCCTGGAGCTGCCCTGCACTCACCTGACCAGCAGAAGGAACCAGAGCAGCTGGAACCACCCCCCTCACCAGCCCAAAACGAGCCCCTGCAGGGCCGAGGCTGCAGGACCAAGAGCCTGCTGGGCAAGTGGCAGCTCCTCAGCAGTCAGCAAAGAAACAAAATGCTCAGAAGAAGTAACAGCTCCCACTCCAGGACGTGAAAGAAGAAGGTGCTTCTGAGAGGAGCCAGGCCTCCCTGAGTCACATCCAAGGCTGCAGGAGCATTTTTGTCGTTATTTCCCCCAAAGAGAACACTCATCACTGGCCAGAAACACAGCACAGCATCCTTCAACTGGAGAAGAGCTGAGCAATTCAAACCAGCCTATTACAAAAAGCAAAACAATTCTGGCAGCCTCAGCTGCTGCTGGGAGTCCAGCACCACACGAGACAGCAAAACTGGGGCTGTCCCAGGGCAGCTCCTGCCCCACAGCAGCTTAAGGTTTGCTCTGACACTGCCTTAGCTGGGTGAAAACCTTCCCCTTCCAGATTTGGTTTGTGCTGGAAAACATGGCTGATCCAACACAATCTGACCGTAAGCATGGACAACTTCACAGGGCTGAGCTGGTACCTGCACACCCTCTCCAGGCAAAGGCCCCAAGGAAGCCCCTTGTGTTCCTGTATTTAAAAGGGGTTTGGTTTTTCATGAGACAAGGGAACAGTGCATGGTCCAACTCTCCTGGCAGGAATTACGCCACAACATTCTAAAGTAACGGGGTGAATTCGCAGCACAAAAGCTTAAAATAGAACAACAGCTTTTAAAAGCTTTTGCAAAACAAACTCTTTGTTTTCTCTCTATAAAATGTCACTTGTTCAGAAGAAAAGTCAACACATCTCAAGGAAAGGACAGCTGCTCTATTGAAAACAGGCCGATCAGTATTTTGAAGCTTTACAACTCTTTAGGACAGTCACTCTCTCGACCTCCAAGATGACAAAGATCATTACACAACAACAACATCACAAACTCTGCTTCTTGCACTCAGTTGTTTTCAGTTTTCTGCACACCCAGGGCCAGGTAAATAAACAATCTAAAGGATCCCCCACCAGGATCTGTGAATACCCTGCCTTAATGCCATTGCTGTCACTGACCTCAGGCATTGACACGGACACCAAGGGCTGCAAAAGGCAGCCAGACACCCTCCAGGAGGGAAAAACCTTGTGCCAGGCTTTAGCCCTTGGAAAAACCCTGGTGAAAGGGCTTCCTTTACCTGCCCTTCCTAGTGGCAATCCTTCCTGGTGGATACCCTTAGCTTGTACAGTGTAAAACCATACAAGTTAATAATAAGTGTGAAGTGTAGGGCTTGAGTTCCACAGGGGTTCTGTTTCTGTTTACTCTTCTTTTAGCAGAACAGTTTCCATTTTAGGTACTTGACCCTCTAGAGCTTCCAGAGCTTTTCTATCAAACACTGAAAACATCATAAACTCCCCAGCCCTGGCCATCAGTTTGAGGCAAACAACCAACCCCAAAGCAGGGCACGTAATGAATTCAGATCATCACTTGCAGCTCATGAATAACCAAGTTCAAAGTAAGCAAATCCAGTGATTAAAATTTCTGCCTGCAAACATGTTTTATTTTGCACCACAGTAGGTTTGGGGTTTTTTTTATTCCTCGCCAAGACTTTAAAAATCCTTTTCCTTGGTGCCACTGAAGCACACAAGCGAACAGTTTAAACACAGAATTATTTCTACAGTCAGCAATACACTGATGGAAGTCTTATATGTGAGTTTAAGACCCGTTCAAATTCAAAATCAAAACTTGCCTAGACTGCCTTTGCCAGAACAGCTTTCCAATGTAGTCAGTTAAATATAAAGGCTTTCTATCTAAGCTGATTTTGCACAAGACCCTTCGGCTAACTGAAAAAGTGAAGCTCTGAGTGCCTTACTGAGTTATCCCTATCAGCCATACGAGGAGCTTGATCCAGGTTTTAAATGCCCTTCAAAAATAAATAAATAAATAAATAAAATAAAAAAGGACGTCTGGGGCACTGCAACTTAACACTTTAACACTTTGAACAGGGACAGCCAGCACCTCCTTCCCTGGGAGAGAAGCACAGACGACCAGGCTGAGCCCCTTCTGACTACACAGTTACCATTTGTCACGGCCTTCTCCTCGCCAGGGCTTGTCTGCCAAGAGGGAAGCAAAGCTGTTCCTGCTCCCCTGGCCACAGCACCCACACAGGCAGGGCACCAGGAACCCCGGCCATTCTGCAGCCCTTCGTTAAGCAGATTTCCAGAGCCAGTTTTTACATTCACAGCTACCTGGCCATACAAGTGTCTCTCACCAGCCTCAAGTTCTGCCTGCTCCTATGTAAAAACACAGTTGAAGCCCAGATGGCTAAAACAGCCATTAGAACACAGATAAGGTGACGTGCTGCTGCAGTATATACACATTTTTAGACAACAACCCTCCAAGTTCGTGGGAGCAAGCGGCGCTGGCTCCTGCCCCGGCTGCAGCACCGAGAGCTGTGCGATGGTCCTGGATAACACAACCCGCAGCCTCGCAGATGCCCAGAAGCGCCTCCCGACTCTTGGGCTGCCCGTGTGCAACACAAACACACACACACACAGAGCCGGAGCTCAGCTCCTCGCACCCGGCCGCGGCTCGGGGCTCCTGCGGCACCGCCCCAGCCCGGCCCGCAGCCCCTCGGGGCTTCTCCCGCAGCCGGGGCCGCACCGGGGCAGGGCCGGGCCCCGCCATGGCCGCGGCAGCTCTTCCTGCGCCGCCCCGAGGGTCCGGCCGCAACAAACCGGGGGAAAGGAGAACAGGGGAGGCGGCGGCCGCCCCGGCACCCCCGGCCCCGCAACAGCAGCGCCCACCGGGGACGAGCCCGCCCCACACCAGGGCGGCTGCCGGGGAGGCCCCGCACACACCGCGGGGCCTGGCAGGGGCGGCTAGGGCGCGCGGCGGGCGGGGATCGGGGGTCCAGGGAGCCGCCGGCGGGCGGGGATCGGGGCCGCTCGGGGGTCGCGGTGCTCGGCCCGGGGGTCCCATCCCGGTCCCATCTCCCTCCCCCCCCGCCCCTCTCACCTCAGGCGCTCGGCCGGGCGTTGGCAGCTCGCTGCGGGGTCTCCGAGGCGCGGGCGGCAGGGGCGTGACGTCACCGCGCAGAGCGCGCCGGGGCGGGGCGGGGGCGGGGCCGGCGCGCGGCGCCCCCTGCCGGCCGCGCGCGCAGCCGATCCCTGAGTGGGAACAGATTCCGGGAGTTTGGTTTGCAGGAAAATTAATTTCTTCAGGAAACGATTTCTACTCTCTGTTAGACCGAATTCTCCATAAATACCATATATATATATTACATAGAAAGTAGTGACCTCATTAGTCATGACCCAATGCGATCACTGAGCACGTGAACAAGGCTTAAAATCCAGTCAGTCCCACTGACTCTTCCCAGGTGATTTTGGGTGAAATCCCCGCTCCTGCCAAGCACAAAGGCAACAGCTGGGTACAGGCTGGGCTGAGCGGGTGAGAGACCATGAACCCAGAGGGACTTGTGGAGTCTCTCACAGGGCACCATCTCCTCGGTTCTCCAGGACTCATCCAAAGCTGTAACCACCAGAGGAGGCTCCAGCTCATCCTCCAGCCACCAGCTCCATCCTTGACTGTGTTCCAGAGGATGCTTATCCTCACACTCAGCTCTACACTCCCTTCCGGGATTTCTGACAGTTCTTTGGGTTTATTTAGAAACAAACCCAGCAGGGATGGCAACACTGGATGGGCTGTTTTGGGGGGAACGGTTCCCCCTTTCCAGCAATCCCTCCCTGCACTCCTGCAGGACCCTCATCCCCGCTTCCCCCACGAGAGCACCGAGCATGAGCCCATCACCTCCTTTGTGTTTCCATACAAATCCACAGCCATGGTGGCTTTGCTTTTTGGGGGGCAAATCCAAGAGAAAGACTTGCCAGCGTCCAGAGGAACCCGCAGAGCAACCAGCAAGTTGTTGAGTGTCTGCTGGAGGTGAAATCCCACCCGAGGCTGTGGAGGTCCCACAACCACCGCGACCCCTTTGCACGTGACAGGGTACAGATACTAATGATGGAAACAGATAAAACTGGGGCAGGAAGCACCACTTCCCAGAGGAGCATTAAATCAACACACATCTGGTGTTGCTGTAATTAGCACCACAGAAAGTGCAGTAATTAACTTTCTCCCTTCCAAGTTAAGATTTAATAACGTGTGGTAAAATCAGACCCAGGGCGACAGGACGAGCGGGGGAAAAAAAAAAAACACATCAAATTAAGACACTTGTGACTTGATAAGGAATTAATTATACCTTGGAATAATAATAATAATAATAGAATAATTGCTGTCAATCTGGCCTTGTGCTTCAAGTGAGGAAGGGCACTGGGAAAAATTGGCTCTGAGGAGCAGGTTCCTGTCAACCAAAGGCTCAGCCATGCTGGGATGTGGGTGAGCTCCTGCACTGGGCAGAGCTGGGAAAAAAAAACCTGGAACAAAAAAAATAACCCACATCTGGGCTGCCAGGGAGCTGCCTCAAACCTCCCCATTTCTATGTGATCCCACAGGGAACAGCTCTTCCCATAGGCAATTGTCACTGCCAGCATCTCCCAAGGTGTGGGCACAAGGACAAGGGGCTGGAGGTGTCCTGTCAGCTTCACGTGCCACCAAGTCTCCCTGATGAAGCCAAAGGGATACTTGCCACACAGGAATAACACAGGGCCTGCCTCAAAGGGACATCTGAGATCAAGACTGATTTATTTTACTTTCCCCACCGCTCTGGCACAGAGGCATCCAGTGCCCTGTCTCCACCTGGCAGCTCATGCACTCAAATCCGAGGGGAATGTACAAGGATTGTGAAACACCCATTGTTTGAAGAGCACCTGAGGCCTGAATGGAGCTCTTCCCAGTGAAGGACACTTCCCAGACACTTCCCAGCTCCAGGTCACCCATGTTCCCAGCTCAGGGGTTCAGACCAGCTGGGACAGAGACCAGCAGATTCTCATCACAACAGACCCTTTGCATGGGGCTTTGACGCCTCTTCCCAGGCCACAGAGTTCCCTAAACGTGCATTTTAACAATGGGCAAAATCCAGCCCTGAAATCATTACCTGCCAGAGACAGGTAGGACATGTTATGTTATAGCATTATCACATCTCTGGAACTCACACCAGCTGGTACCACCTGCCTCTCACTACAGCCGGGCACAGGTCAGCAAAATAAATTACTCAATTACCAGAAAATCCAGTAGGACTGAACACATAATTAGTCTCCTTAAAGCACAGAGCAATCAGCATTTTTGTTTCTTGGTCTCTTTCCTCGCCCAGGCCCCGTGTTCCCTCACGCAGGGACTCTGCTCAGGGGGTCCTGTGTGGTCACTCCTGTGACTTGGTCAGGCCCTGGAAGTTGGGCTCTGTGCAGGGGGGCAGCGCTGCTTGCCGGCTCAGCAGCTTCTCCAGGGCGGCTATTTCTGCATCTCGTCTCTCAATGTCCTCAAAGGGAGTCCAGGACATGTCGTGCTGGAGCTTGTAAGCACCGAGAAATTCGTGGGGAGTGGTTCCCCATTCCTGGTGGAGAAAGGAGAGATTTCATCAGTGCCCAGTTTCCCTCAGCTGGGCTGTGCTGTCCCTCAGCCCCCAACCTTTGATGCGCTCCCAGCTACGTGACCATCCCATTTCTTAACCTAAAAACAGGCTCAGCTATCCTGAATCCAAGATCATGTCGAGCCCCAGCACTGCTGACACAGGGAGGCTTGAGGGTACAAGATCTCCCTGACCTGCCCAGAGGTTTGCCCTGAAGCCTTCACCCTGCATGTAAGAAAATGGGTGGCCTGGAAGGAGGAGACCTCCAAGACCACCTTCCAAGCTGCAGACAAACTCAGTCTCTGGGCTGAAGCACCTGAAGACATCAACCTGTCAGGTAGCCACGCCGGCCACGAAAGGCTCAGAGAAGAACTGCAGAGACCAAAAGGCAGAATTCAGGTCCATGCACCAAAGGTCTGCTTGCCATCCTCCACCAAGAGCCAGAGAACTCCATAAGAAGGCTCTGGCCCCAGCAGACTAACTGGCAAAGGCCAACTGAGCAGCAGCCAACAAAGCCCCCACCAGGCTGGTGCTTTTTTCTGAGGTCCACACATCCACAGACACCATAAACATGACTTTTTTTCCCCCTCTGTGCTCCCTCAGGGGCTGTAACCACCCACCTTAGGAGACAGGATGGAGAAGTACCGCTGCCCGCTTTCCCGCCTGTACATGTAGTAAATGTTTCCTGGCTTCTTCACGAGGTTGCAGGCCACGTGGTTCAGATCAGCATCTCTGTTAGCTTCATCCAAGACCTGCAAAACACAAACTTACATTTGAAATGAAATGACATGACAGTGTGCTGTTGCCAGAGCCCAAGACACATCACTTGACACACAGCTCACAAGGCCTTGATCTGCATGTCTGATTTCACCTGCCCCCAGGAAGGAGATGCTTCCCAAAGAGATTAGGTTTTCTCCATGTCTTCCCTGTCAGATGGACCTCAGAGCACCTCTCCCCGGAGGTGGAGATACCTCCAAGGATCTCTGCACCTCTCCCCAGGTTCACCTCTGTGCCTGACCCCACACACACAGCTGCTGGACCCTGGGGGCTTCCTGCTGCTGTCCCCAAGGAAAGGGGCAGGGAACAAAGGGGAATTCATCTCCCCAGCTCCACCAGTTAACGATTACATGACGTAAGTGCCTGCATGGTCGCAGGCCAGTTGCACTGACTGGCAGATCCTTTCCCACTCTGACTCCAGATTTCACCCCCCGAGGGTGAAGGGTGTATTGACGAGCACAGCTGAGCCCTGCTGGGTGCTGCCAGGACCAAAGGAGCTGAGACAAACGGGAAAGCCAAGCCCACCATCAGGGAAAGCTCATCGATCTCACGGGGCTCAGATCCAACCAGGGCCACACTGTCATTCCCACTGGGTCCTCCTGGGAGCACAGCACACTCAAGAAAATGTCACACCCCTTCCTAAATCCAGACTCATCTCTCTGTCCTCCCGACTCGCACCCAGGGCCACAGCTCCCCCCGAACGCCCGGCAGCGAGGGCAGGCGCTCATCGACGAGCCTCCTGCCCATCCTGGCTCACCTTCCGTGCCTGCTCCTGCAGGTGCCGGATCTGCTCAGCGATCACGGCCAGTTTGCTGCAGGCGTTCGCCCGCACGAAGTCATCGGCCTGGGAGAGAGGGAGGAGCGAGGAGGGCCGGTCAGGACGGGAGGAGCCGCAGCCCTCCCCAGACACGGCCACGCTGGAGGTGTCACAGCACCCCCAGGGCACTGGAGTGTCACTGGGAGGCACTGGGAGCTGCCAGGACAGGCTGGGGGGCAGTGGGAGGGAGCAGGAGGGACACACTGGGTTGGACCGGGAGGTAGCGGGATGCACAGCAGAGGCAGTAGGATTTACAGGGAAGCATTTAGGTGGGCCGGGAAGCTCTGGGGAACAAAGTGGACATCACTGGAAGGCGGTAGGATGTACTAGGAGGCACTGGAGGGAAAGCAGGACATGCGGGGGGATGGGGTGGGGGGGCACTGGGCTGTGCTGGGAGACACTGGAAGGGGCAGTAGGACATATCAGGAAAACTGGGGTGGACTCAGGAGGCACCGAGATGGACTCCGAGCCACTGAAGTGGGAATTTGACATACCAGGGGTGCTGGGATGGACTGGGAGAGGAGCGGCTGGAACATAGTGGGGTGAAGTGGTCAGTGGGACGCACTGGGAGGCAGCAGGGTATACCGGGATGGGACTTGGGTGTGATGCTCTGCGAGTCACCGGGGGGCAGCAGGGCACAGTGGGAAGCGGCGAGGTGCAACGGGAAACACCAATAGCCTGGGAACTCGGGAAGGCACTGCGGGGCACTGGGACTGGACAGTGGGAGATGGTAGGAGGCATCAAGAGGCCGCCGGGGTCACCAGAGAACAGTGCTGGGAGGCACCAAGGCTATGGCCGGCTGAGAAGGCCCCGGAGAACGGCCGGGAGGCAGCGGGGACACCGGGCCCAGAGCCATGCCCCCGACCGGCCCTCACCTGCTGCACCTGCCGCGCCAGGGCCACCAGGTCTCCGGGGTCCCCGACGCGGGCGGCGCGGCCGGCGCTGCCCTCCACCAGCGCCAGGGCCAGCCCGGGGCCGGCGCCGCCATGCCCGGGCTCCGCGCCGCCCTCCGCCATCGCCGACCCGCCCGCTTCCTGCCGCGCCGTCACCGCGCGCGCCGAGGGGGCGGGACCGCGGCTGAGGCGCTGCGGCCGCTGATTGGGCGGCGTGCGGGGAGGGGGCGTGGCGCGGCGGAGGGGGCGGGGGCGTGGCAGGGCGCTAAGGTCGCTGATTGGGTGATGGCCGCGGAGGGGCGCGGCGGGGGGGGCGTGGCTTGTGTCCCCACGGTGCGGCGGCCGGGTCGGGGCTCAGTTATGGCGCTGCCGCTGCCGCCGCCGGTCATGGCGCTGCTGCTGCCGCTGCCGCTGGCGCTGCTGGCGGTGGCCGCCACGCCGCCGGAGCCGTTCCCGCTCCCTGTTCCGGCCGACCCGCCGCTGCCGGCCCAGCCGCCGGACGCGCTGTTTGCCGCCGGCGCCGAGGCGTACGCGCGGGGGGACTGGCCGGCCGTGGTGCTGCAGATGGAGCGGGCGCTGCGGGCGCGGGCCGCCCTGCGCTCCCGCCTGGCGCGGTGCCGCCTGCGCTGCGCCAACGCCACGGCGGAGGGCGAGGAGGAGGGCGCCGACCCCCAGCCCGACCCGGTGCTCCGGGACCTGCGGTTCTTCCGGGGGCTGCTCCGCCGCGCAGCCTGCCTGCGGGGCTGCGGGCCCGCCGCGCCCTCCCGGTACCGCCTGAGCGAGGAGCTGGAGCGAGAGTTCGACCGGCGCAGCCCCTACAACTACCTGCAGGTCGCCTATTTCAAGGTGCGGGACCGGCAGGGAGGGGAGGGAGGGAGTGAGGGGAGGGAGGAAGGAGTTCCCGGTGCGGCGGGATGCGGGACGGGCGGGATGCGCGGAGGATGCCGGAGCCGGGCGGGGCTGGGGGGGGATGGAGGGATGGGATAGAGGGAACCGTCCGGGGACGATGGCGGTGCCGGGACGCGGGGGATGAGTTCGGTGCGTGCCCCGGCGGGATGGCCGTGCCCTGCCCCCCTCAGTGCCACGTCGGAGCTCGCCGGGGCCGCCCCCGTCACCGCCCCCCGCCCCGGGTTGCTCCGGGACATCCCGGGGGTCCCCTCCTCCCCGCGTGGGGTCTCCGCTGTCTCACCCCACTCGTCCCACCCAGATGAACCGGCCGGCGCAGGCGGCAGCGGCCGCTCACACCTTCTTCGTGGCCAACCCTGGGCACCAGGAGATGAGGCAGAACCTGGAGTACTACCAGGCCATGGTGGGGGTCCGTGAAGAGGACTTCACCGACCTGGAGGCCAAACCCCACCTGGTGAGACCCCCCCCCATCCCCTTCCAAAATCCCTGTGTGGTAACTGGTGCTGCGAGGACCCTCCCCATGGGGACAGGTAGCCCAGGTGATCCATCACAGGGATGGAACCCCCATGTTGAGCTCCCTCATCATCCCTCATCCCTCTGCAGAGCGAGTTTCGGCTGGGGGTCCGGTTTTACTCGGAGGAGCAGCCAGCTGCAGCCATCCTGCACCTGGAGAAGGCCCTGGAGGAGTATTTCGTGGCAGACGCCGAGTGCCGCGCTCTCTGTGAGGGACCCTACGACTATGAGGGCTACAACTACCTGGAGTACAATGCAGACCTTTTCCAGGCCATCACAGGTGGGAACTCTGCCTGCTGTGTCCTGTCACAAGAGCTGGGGACAGTTCTCAGTGGGTGGTTGGTTCCCAAAGGACCTGGGGGATGGTGGGTCCTTGAAGAGGGAAAACCCCCATGCTCGATTTCACTTGGGGGAATGTGGCTAGTAAGTGGCAGGAGGTGTTTGCCTGCACTCAGCACTTGGTGTGATGCTCAGGAATCCTCCAAATTCCAGAGGGATATGGAAAAACGGGAGAGGGACCAGCAGAGGGTCACCAGGATAGGAGGCCAGGAATGGCCGCTCTGTCCCCAGAGAGCAACACATCCCCCTCACCCATCACTTACCCCCAAAACCTGGCAAAGAGCCCCAGTGCCAGCAGGAGGTTGGAAACCCCTCAAGGTCCTGCCCACCAGCCTGTGGGTGACCACGAGCAGTGACATGGGGTGGTTTTTTTTTCTCCACCAGATCACTCCATGCAGGTGCTAAGCTGCAAGCAGGGCTGTGTCACAGAGCTGGCCTCACAGCCTGGCCGCGAGAAGCCTCTGGAGGATTTCCTGCCCTCGCACTTCAACTACCTGCAGTTTGCCTACTACAACAGTAAGCAGCTTCTGTGGGTTGTCAGGGCTGGGCACCCTGCTCTGGATGGGCTGAAATCATCAGTCCACAGAGTGGTTGGGTTGGGAAGGGACCTTCAAAGATTGTCTTGTCAGTCCAGCCCAAGATGCGGCAAAATCTTGGCGTTGGTCACTCTGAGGTCTCTCAATGCCCCATCCAACCTGCCTTGGAACACTTCCAGGGATGGGACAGCCACAGCTTCTCTATGCAGCCTGTGCCAGGGCCTCACCAGCCTCATCATGAAAAACTTCTTCCTTATGGCCAACCTAACCCTGCCCTCCTTCAGTTTGAGACCCTTGCTCCTTGTCCTGTCACTAAAAGCCTTGGTAAAAACTTGACCTCACATTTCTTGTAGCCCCTTGAGATATGGGAAGGCCACAAGATCTCCCAGGAGCCTTCCCATCTCCCGGTTCAACAGCCTAAATTTTCTCAGCCTTTCTTCCTAGACGTACTCCAGTCCTCTGACCATTCTTGTGGCCTCCTCTGGACCCACTCAAAGGGGTCCATCCACACCCTTCTTGTGCTGGGGATCCCAGAGCTGGAGGCAGCACTGTGGGGTGGGTCTCATCCAAGAAGAGCAGAGGGGCAGAATCCCCCCCCTCACCTGATGCCCACGAGGCAGCCCAGGACTTGAGGGGTTTCTAGGCTACCATGGCCAGATCCTGTACAATTTTTCATCCACCTTCTCCACAGGTGCTCTAATCCCATCCATCCCCCTGTCTTTACTCATACTGGCAGAGAAGCTTCCACCAGACCTTGTTGTACTCTGTGAGGTTCACACAAGCATGTTCCTCCTCTGCCTGAAATGTTCTGCAGGACATTTGGATCAGTCACCATCCATATCGCTGTATTCCCTGGCAGTTTTACTTTCCAAGTGAAATAACAGCCTGGAGAAGTATTTTTTTTCCCTTCTGCCTGCTGTCTACCTCTTGCTTCAAACCACAGCGGTGTGCTCCCCCTCCAGAGGAGTTACAACCCTGGCAAACACACCTGATTTGATTTTATTTCATTTTTTTAATTCGCCTCCATGGAAAAAAAACCTAAACTGTTTCTGTGCAAATTTCTCCGAAGGGAGGGGAGGAAAAATATGGCATCCAGGAAGATGGAAATCCTTGAGAAGAGACAGCTGAGAGGGGACTCCATCCATGTCTGTCAGTGCCTGCAGGGTGGGTGTCAGAGGATGGACAGAAATGGGGCAGGGTGCTTCAGTGGCTGGAAATTGCAGGTTAGCCAGGAGATGGTTGGGTCTGACTGCCTGGAAATGGGCCTTAGGAATTTTTCCAAGCAAGAAAAGGGCCCAAGCTGTGACCCAGGTTTCTGGAGGCAGGAGAGCACCTTGGATTCTGGATTTTGCCTTTGTGGCAGCAGTTATCCTTGCTCCAGGGGATCTGCCCTACTTGTGAGACCCTTTGCAGGACGACAAGGATTTTGTCACTCATCTCTCCTCCACATCCGCGTTTGCTCTGCCTCCAGTGCCCTTGGACATGCTGTTAAACAGCCCCACTTTCTCTTTGCAGGTGGGAATTACGAAAAAGCCATTGAATGTGCCAAAACCTACTTGCTCTTCTTCCCACATGACGAGGTGATGAACCAGAATCTGGCCTATTACACCACTGTCCTGGGGGAAAACCTGGCCAGACCCATCCAACCCCGAGAGGTGAGCCCTCAGCTGAGACATCTTCTCTCCTCCTCGGGGACCTTTGCAGAAGTTTTGGGGTCTTGTCTGGTCCAGTGTACAGGAAAGGATGGATTTAGGGTCCAACAAGCTGGAAAATAGCAGAGAGGCTGAAAATCGTCACTGGGAAAATACCTTTGGCCGAGTGAAGCTGGATGATTGGCACACAGGGACCCACTCCTCAGGGAGAGGGCTGGGAGAGGCAGGTGGACAGACTTTTTAGGAGGGTCTGAGGGTACCTCTGCTGCATTCTTCCACAACTGAAGTGAAATTGCTTAAAAAGGAGAGGATTTGGCTTCAAAATAGCTGGATCTGGGTGACCAGGTCCTGCCTGGGATGTGGTAGGCAGGAATGGAGGTCTCTACCCCACACCAGCTGGAGTAGGGAAGGGGTTCTGCTCCTAAAGAGCTTCCTGCAGAAGAGACACGTGTGTGTCTCTGCTGGACTGTCCTCTCCTCTCCCCAGGAGTCATCCACGCAGGACAGGGAAATTCAGGCAGGATGAGGAAAGCCACTTCCTTCCCAGCTGCCAGAGGGAGCAGGAAACCAGGGCTGTAGGTCTGGAGCAAGGGAATGGTGTAAACCTGCACCTTCCTGCCCATACTCAGTGTTCTTCAGAGCCCTGGTGCTGTACCTCACCCCCTCCCTGTGCCCCCTTGCCACAGGAGATCCAGGTGTACCACCAGCGGAGCCTGATGGAGAAGGAGCTGCTCTTCTTCAGCTACGATGTCTTCGGCATCCCTTTCGTGGACCCGGTGGGTGGTGCAAGACCAGGGGGACGTGGTGGCCAGGTGGAATGGGGATGAGGGGGTCTGCCTCCCGGCCAGGTCCTTGCCCAGCTCCTGATGCTGTTCTTCTGGCTGCAGGACACGTGGACACCCGAAGAGGTGATACCAAAAAGGCTGCGAGAGAAACAGAAGTGAGTGCTGTCCCCAGCCGAGCCCACCCGGTGGGGTCCAACAGGACATGCCCCTCTTCCTCTGCAGGGTTTGGGCCGAAGGCCATGGCACAGAGCTGCTGCCAGGGAAGGTGTTGATGCTGGGGGTGGAAGGGGCTGCTGGAGGGCAGAACTTTGCTCCCCATCAGCTCATGGGATGATGGGCACGAGTAGGTCGCCCCAAGCACCACGAGGGGAGCGAGGGGTGCATTGGAGTGACTCTCCCCAGTCTTGGGCTTTGTCACCAGCCCCTGAGCCAACTTGTCCCGCCCTTTTGTCGGCGCCTCTCGCTCCTGACGTGGTGGGGACAGTGGGATGGTGGGGCTGATGGCTGCCCCGTGCCCAGGGCGGAGCGGGAGACGGCGGCACGCATCTCGGAGGAGATCGGCAACCTCATGAAGGAGATCGAGACGCTGGTGGAGGAGAAGGCCAAGGAGTCTGCCGACATGAGCAAGTTCATCCGAGAAGGTGCAGAGCAGGGGAGGTGGGATGGGAACCTGTGACCCCTTGCTGCCCGTCCCTCCACGTGTGGGTGGCAGCAGGAGCAGGCGGCAGCACCGCAGCTTCCCCCAGGGTTGGTGGCGCGCATCCCCACGTCCCCCAACCCCGTTTGTGCCCCAGGTGGCCCCTTGGGGTACGAAGGAGCGAGTGTCACCATGAACTCCAAGGCCCTGAACGGCTCCCAGCGTGTGGTGGTGGATGGAGTCCTCTCTGCCGAGGAGTGTCGGGAGCTGCAGAGGCTGACTAACGTTGAGTGTGGGGACGGGGTGGGGGGCGGGCAGGGGGTGCAACTCAGACCACTGACACCCACTGGGCTTTGCAGGCAGCTGCCTCAGCCGGGGATGGCTATCGAGGGAAGACCTCTCCTCACACTCCCAGCGAGACCTTCTACGGCGTGACCGTCCTCAAGGCCCTCAAGGTCGGGGTGGGCGCGGGGGAGAAACGGGCTGTGGGGACACGGGGCAGGAGTCTGGGGGCAGGTGGTCACCCGTCCCCGCCTGGGGCTGAGCCCCCCTGTGCTGCCTGTGCCCCTGCAGCTGGGCCAGGAGGGCAAGGTGCCCCTGCGCAGCGCCCACCTGTACTACAACGTGACGGAGAAGGTGCGGCGCATGATGGAGTCCTATTTCCGCCTGGAGGTCCCGCTCCACTTCTCCTACTCCCACCTCGTGTGCCGCACGGCCATTGACGGTGAGCACGGCCCCAGGGAGCGAGCCTGGTCCTGTCGGGTCCCCTCCAGCAGCTGGAATTGGTCTGGTCTTGGATCTCTCCTCAGAGACCTCCTTGCTGCTCCTGGACTTCCTCCTCCTCTTCCCAGGAGGGTGTGGGGAGCTTGTCCCTTAAGCCCAGTTCAAGGAAGATGAGCAGCAGCTCTGTTGGTTGCCTCCAGTGGGGCAGGAGGGCTTCATGCCACACAGGATTTCAGCACTCAGAGGCATTTGGGATGGGTGCTGGGTGAGGCTGTGCCTGGAGGGCCATGGGAATGCCACGGGACAAGCCACGAGGGGCTTGTGCCACCCAAATGGCCTTGCGTGGTCCACGCTCCAGCAAGTGGAAGTGCTTTAGGCTACACATGACTTTCCTGTCACCTCCAAGCCCAGGATGCCTGGGGATGGACCCTGTTCTTGCACAGACAGAGGGGTCCTGATGTGCCAGGTCTCGTTCCACCCTAGAGAAGCAAGAGGGTCGGAGTGACAACAGCCACGAGGTGCACGTGGACAACTGCATCCTCAATGCAGAAGCTCTGGTGTGCGTGAAGGAACCCCCAGCCTACACATTCCGGGATTACAGGTACTGGTGGTGGCTGCCAGCTGAAGGTACCACGGCTTGGTGGTACCTGAGCTGGGAGGAGCCAGCTGGGAGGGCACCAAACCTGGGCTCTCCTGCCTCAGGCTCTTGCTGTGGGTGTTGGGGGAGCTCTGGACTCGCTGCTGGAGCTGTGGTCAGGGTTATTAGTTACCTCCACTCGGCCCCTGCTCCCTTTTTTTTCAGTGCCATCCTTTATCTCAACGGAGACTTCGAAGGAGGAGCTTTCTACTTCACCGAGCTGGATGCCAAGACGCAGACCGTGAGTAGCTCAGCTCCCAGGATCCACGTGCAGCCCCAAACCCAGCTCCTTCCTGCTGGCCCTGTCCCCTGGGAGCGTCCCCTGGGCCACTGCAGAGGATGAGCTGGGGTTGAGGGGGGACTGACTCGCTCCTGACTGGGGTCTCCCCCGCCTTGGCAGGCGGAGGTCCAGCCGCAGTGTGGCCGTGCCGTGGGCTTCTCCTCGGGCTCGGAGAACCCCCACGGGGTGAAGGCCGTGACCAAGGGCCAGCGCTGCGCCATCGCCCTCTGGTTCACCCTGGACCCCCGGCACAGCGAGCGGGTGAGCGCCCTCCCAGCAGCATGGGGTGGGGGTTTCAGTGGGACACTGGCCGTGCTTACCCCCCTCCCCCCCGTGGGTCTGCCCACAGGAGCGTGTGCAGGCAGATGACCTGGTGAAGATGCTTTTCGGCACGGAAGAGGGGGATTTGGAGCCAGAACCCGAGCAGGAGCCACCCGCTGCCGTTGTGGTGGGGAAGGACGAGCTGTGATGTCCCACAAGGGCCCAGGATGTCCCTGCCGGGACCAGTGACACCAGCATTGCAGCTTTGGGCTGCTCAGTCACCGGGGTGACATGTGGGACCCCCCTCTGCCCCTAACCCGTGTGGGGTGGGGCACTGGGGAATGCCCTGCCCTGCCCCTGCATCATCCAGCATCCCCCCGTGGAGCTGAGCTGGGATGTGATAGAGACTCAGAGGGGTGCTGTGTTAGGGCTGAGGCCCCAGTGCCACAGGTGCATTTGTGTGCCTTTTCCTGAACCTGCGGCTATTTAAGTGCCTTTTTCTGCAGAAAATGGGTGAATAAAGATATTTTTTTTTCTAAGCTGTTGCTGGCTGGAGGCTGGTGCCCCCCATCCCCCTTTGGCTGCCATCAGTGTTGAGGTGCAGCCTTGCCTCCTGGCAAACATTTCCTGAAGGGTGTTGCAGCCCTGCACCCCCACAGAGGTGTTCTGTGGGGGGACAAGGTGCCCCTGGGGCGCAGTGCATCCCCTGGACCCTCCTCCTGCAGCGTGGGAAGGGACCCACCATTCCGGCGAGGGAGGGAACTGTCCTTGAACAAGAAGGACATTGAGCCCTCTGGCACCCCCGGACAGGGCGTCGAATTGTTCCTGGCCATTACCATAACCATCCCGGGAATGTGGGCAGAGAGATCCTGCCCCGCCGCACCAGTACCCAGCACCCCCAGCCCACTGGGGGAGGGCAGAGGGCAGGACCCCTTCAGCATCAGGGTGGGCGAGGGGGGTGTGGGGCAGGGTTCCTGCAGGATGGTCCCACTGGAGGGTGCCCACCGTCCCCGGGGCCGACCCTGCCCACCTGGGCGCGTGAGCAGACTGCTGATGAGGCCAGGGCGGTTAACCATTGCCAGGTCCTGGGGCTGCCACGGGCTTGGTGTCACCGGGGTGGTGGCACGTGTCCCCCCCCTACACCCCGTGTCCCCCTCCTGCAGGGGGGACACCGCCGACAACGGCATCTTTTGTTGGTGCAGAGGTGGGTGGCGTGGTGTGCCCGAATTCCCTCGCTGAATGAGCCCCTTCCCTGCTCCCTCTCGAATTCCTGGAGCCACCCCCAGGGCCTCTGTGGCTGGAGGGGGGCTCCCAGCCCACGGCAGGGGTGCAGAGGGTCACCTCCTCCACACCCCCTTCCCCTCTTCCCATTGGGCACCCTCATTTTCCCATATCCCTGCACTGTCGCTTGAGGAGTCCCCATCTCCCTCAAGACCTAAATCTCTCCTGTAGGACAGAAATACTCCCCATGCCCCAAAGCTTTACCCCAAGGCCAAACTCTTCCCTCCAGGACTCGAATCCCCACCTCCAGCCCCAAATCACTCTCCTCAGATTCAAATCTCTCCCCCCTCAGACCCCAAATCTCTCCCACCAGGGAACCCAGTGCTCTTCCCTGGGGACCCAATGCTCCCTCTCAGGCCCATAATTCCACCTCTCTCTGCCCCCAGTACCCAATTTTCCCCCCAGGCCCCACATCACCACCTGCTTTGGCCC